>NW_028270146.1:83711105-83873605 GCF_037043375.1 Chiloscyllium plagiosum
AGGCTGTGTGTGTGTGTGTGTGGGTGTGTGTGTGAGGCTGTGTGTGTGTGTGTGTGTGTGGGTGTGTGTGTGAGGCTGTGTGTGTGTGTGTGTGTGTGTGTGTGTGTGTGAGGCTGTGTGTGTGTGTGTGCGTGTGTGAGGCTGTGTGTGTGTGTGTGCGTGTGTGAGGCTGTGTGTGTGTGTGTGTGTGTGTGAGGCTGTGTGTGTGTGTGTGTGTGTGTGAGGCTGTGTGTGTGTGAGGCTGTGTGTGTGTGTGTGTGTGTGTGAGGCTGTGTGTGTGTGAGGCTGTGTGTGTGTGTGTGTGTGTGTGTGAGGCTGTGTGTGTGTGTGTGTGTGTGTGTGTGTGTGTGTGAGGCTGTGTGTGTGTGTGTGTGTGTGTGTGTGTGTGTGTGAGGCTGTGTGTGTGGCTGTGTGTGTGTGTGTGTGTGTGTGAGGCTGTGTGTGTGTGTGTGTGTGTGTGTGTGTGTGTGTGAGGCTGTGTGTGTGTGTGTGTGTGTGTGTGTTTGTAGGTGGAAGGCTGTGTGTGTGTGTGTGTGTGTTTGTATGTGTAAGGCTGTGTGTGTGTGTGTGTGTGTGTGGCTGTGTGTGTGTGTGTGGGGCTGTGTGTGTGTGTGTGTGTGGAAGGGTGTGTGTGTGTGTGTGTGTGTGTGTGTGTGTGTGTGTGTTTGTATGTGGAAGGCTGTGTGTGTGTGTGTGTGTGTAAGGCTGTGTGTGTGTGTGTGTGTGTGTAAGGCTGTGTGTGTGTGTGTGTGTGTGTGTGTAAGGCTGTGTGTGTGTGTGTGTGTGTGTGTGTGTGTAAGGCTGTGTGTGTGTGTGTGTGTGTGTGTGTGTAAGGCTGTGTGTGTGTGTGTGTGTGTGTGTGTGTAAGGCTGTGTGTGTGTGTGTGTGTGTGTGTGTGTAAGGCTGTGTGTGTGTGTGTGTGTGTGTGTGTGTGTGTGTGTGTGTAAGGCTGTGTGTGTGTGTGTGTGTGTGTGTGTGTGGAAGGCTGTGTGTGTGTGTGTGTGTGTGTGTGTATGTGGAAGGCTGTGTGTGTGTGTGTGTGTGTATGTGGAAGGCTATGTGTGTGTGTGTGTGTGTGTGTGTGTGTGTGTGTGTGTATGTGGAAGGCTGTGTGTGTGTGTGTGTGTGTGTATGTGGAAGGCTGTGTGTGTGTGTGTGTGTGTGTGTGTGTGTGTGTGTGTGTGTGTGTGGAAGGCTGTGTGTGTGTGTGTGTGTGTGTGTGTAAGGCTGTGTGTGTGTGTGTGTGTGTGTGTGTGTGTAAGGCTGTGTGTGTGTGTGTGTGTGTGTGTGTGTGTAGAAGGCTGTGTGTGTGTGTGTGTGTGTGTATGTGTAAGGCTGTGTGTGTGTGTGTGTGTGTGTGTGTGAGTGTGTGTGAGTGTGTGTGTGTATGTGGAAGGCTGTGTGTGTGTGTGTGTATGTGGAAGGCTGTGTGTGTGTGTGTGTGTGTGTGTGTGTGTGTGTGTGTGTGTATGTGGAAGGCTGTGTGTGTGTGTGTGTGTGGGTGTATGTGGAAGGCTGTGTGTGTGTGTGTGTGTGTGTGTGTGTGGAAGGCTGTGTGTGTGTGTGTGTGTGTGTGTGGAAGGCTGTGTGTGTGTGTGTGTGTGTGTGTGTGTGTGTGTGTGTGTGTGTGTGTGGAAGGCTGCGTGTGTGTGTGTGTATGGAAGGCTGTGTGTGTGTGGAAGGCTGTGTGTGTGTGTGGAAGGCTGTGTGTGTGTGTGTGTGTGTGTGTGTGTGTGTGTGGAAGGCTGTGTGTGTGGGTGTGTGGAAGGCTTTGTGTGTGTGTGGGGAAGGCTGTGTGTGTGTGTGTGAGGCTGTGTGTGTGTGCGTGAGGCTGTGTGTGTGTGTGTGTGTGGGTGTATGTGGAAGGCTGTGTGTGTGTGTGTGTGTGTGTGTGTGTGGAAGGCTGTGTGTGTGTGTGTGTGTGTGTGTGGAAGGCTGTGTGTGTGTGTGTGTGTGTGTGTGGAAGGCTGCGTGTGTGTGTGTGTATGGAAGGCTGTGTGTGTGTGGAAGGCTGTGTGTGTGTGTGGAAGGCTGTGTGTGTGTGTGTGTGTGTGTGTGTGTGTGTGTGTGTGGAAGGCTGTGTGTGTGGGTGTGTGGAAGGCTGTGTGTGTGTGTGTGCGTGTGTGTGTGTGTGTGTGCGCGTGTGCGCGCGCGTGCGTGCGCGGAAGGCTGTGTGTGTGTGGAAGGATTTGTGTGTGTGGGGAAGGCTGTGTGTGTGTGTGAGGCTGTGTGAGTGTGTGTGCGTGAGGCTGTGTGTGTGCGCGTGTGTGTGAGGCTGTGTGTGTGTGTGAGGCTGTGTGTGTGTGTGAGGCTGTGTGTGTGTGTGTGGGGGGGAGGCAGTGTGTGTGTGTGTGGAAGGCTGTGTGTGTGTGTGTGTGTGTGTGTGTGGAAGGCTGTGTGTGTGTGTGTGTGGAAGGCTTTGTGTGTGTGTGGGGAAGGCTGTGTGTGTGTGTGTGAGGCTGTGTGTGTGTGCGTGAGGCTGTGTGTGTGCGTGAGGCTGTGTGTGTGTGTGGGTGGGGGGGAAGGCAGTGTGTGTGTGTGTGGGGAAGGCTGTGTGTGTGTGTGTGTGTGTGGGTGTGTGTGTGGAAGGCTGTGTGTGTGTGGGGAAGGCAGTGTGTGTGCGCGCGCGCGGAAGGCTGTGTGTGTGTGCGCGGAAGACTGTGTGTGTGTGTGTGTGTGTGGAAGGCTGTGTGTGTGTGTGGGGAAGGCAGTGTGTGTGTGTGGGGAAGGCAGTGTGTGTGTGTGGGGAAGGCAGTGTGTGTGTGTGTGTGGACGGCTGTGTGTGTGTGTGTGGACGGCTGTGTGTGTGTGTGTGGACGGCTGTGTGTGTGTGTGTGGACGGCTGCGTGTGTGTGTGTGTGGGGAAGGCTGTGTGTGTGTGGGGAAGGCTGTGTGTGTGTGGGGAAGGCTGTGTGTGTGGGGAAGGCTGTGTGTGTGTGTGTGTGTGTGTGTGTGGAAGGCTGTGTGTGTGTGTGTGGAAGGCTGTGTGTGTGTGTGGAAGGCTGTGTGTGTGTGTGGAAGGCTGTGTGTGTGTGTGTGGGGGGGGGGTAAGGCTGTGTGTGGGGGGGGTAAGGCTGTGTGCGCGTGTGTGGAAGGCTGTGTGCGCGTGTGTGGAAGGCTGTGTGCGCGTGTGTGGAAGGCTGTGTGTGCGTGTGTGGGTAGGCTGTGTGTGCGTGTGTGGGTAGGCTGTGTGTGCGTGTGTGGGTAGGCTGTGTGTGCGTGTGTGGGTAGGCTGTGTGCGTGTGTGGAAGGCTGTGTGCGTGTGTGGAAGGCTGTGTGCGTGTGTGGAAGGCTGTGCGCGTGTGCGTGCGTGTGCGTGGTGAGCTGTCAGGCTTTGTGACTTCAGTCAGTTGGACAGCTGGTGTGCATCAGATTGGGGCCAAGAGCACAGAGTTCAAAGATGGTGCTGTGAAATATTGTAAACATTTCACTGTACTCCTGTATGCCTGTACTTGAGTACTTGTGACAAGAGAACCTAACTTTAATTCTCTTCCCTTGTACCCATAGCCCTTGCTCCCCTTACTAATCAAGAACCTAGCTATCTTTGTCTTGACCTCCACAGCCTTCTGTGGCAATGAGCTCCACAGATTCACCACCATTTGGCTGAAGAGTCATCCCTTCATTCTGAGGCTGTGCCTTCGGGTACTAGTCTCACCTAATAATATAACATTTTCTTCCTGTCCAATTTATTCAGGCCTCTCAGATTTCTGAAAGTTTCAATGAAATGGGTAACTAGAAATTGAATAATGGTTTAGACCAAAAATTAAATGGTAAGGAATTCCTTCACATCCAAAATTGGGTGTCAACAGGCACTTTGACAATTTAGCTACTTTAGAAATGCAAAAAGAGCTGGTGATGGGATATTTATGAATACCATTGAAAACACTCCTTTATTGGAGATTATATATTAAATAAAACCAGTCAAATAAGTACCTGTAATAATTAGAAAGTAAATTTTAGGGTTTTATCACAGAATGGATAATAAATTTCTACTATTGGTAAACATTCTCATTATAATGATTGAACACAAGTTTTTTTTTACAAAAACTAATTCAAATATTTTACCTTGCAGTTCTGGTCCCAAAGTGATAATAAGCACATTCAAACAACGACCCAAACTTTGATGGACTTCAGTATGAGCAGGAGGTACAGTCAACAACAGCAGCAAGACAAGAGACAGACTTGATTCCACATGAGCATTATACATTGGACCACTTGAATCTATTAACAATGACAAGGAGTGCAGTGC
The DNA here is from genome assembly GCF_037043375.1 of Chiloscyllium plagiosum. Lineage (NCBI taxonomy): Eukaryota > Metazoa > Chordata > Chondrichthyes > Orectolobiformes > Hemiscylliidae > Chiloscyllium > Chiloscyllium plagiosum. The sequence goes on from NW_028270146.1 coordinate 83,715,355, forward strand.
CCAGGTCTACAAATGAAGTGAAGAAGGGTATTTAGAACTACACTCCACATTCTAAAGTTCCTTCTTTTGATGGATTACTTGCATTCATTAATGATAAATTTAGCAACCTTGGTCAAAAAAATATTGATCACAACTGTGCATTACAAACAAAACACACTTACACCAAAGGTAATGGATTATACTTCGTCGGTTAGCCTTGAAAATAAATGGACATTAGTAATCATTTTGACACCATCAAACAGGGAACATCCAATTGTACAACAATTCAGTATTGCACCACTAAGAATTGAGGATCTTAGTTTATTTCAAATCAGACAAATACATTTGACTCAATATTAAACATTCTTATGTATGTAAGTTAATTTTATATCATTCTGCTGTTACAATTTGAAAGCAAGCATACTTTAGAAGCAGAAATGCTTTTCATGGTTTGGAATTAATCAAATGCAAAGCAATGTGGCTAAATGAAAGACTTAAATCATCTTCTAAAATGGAATAGTTACATCAAATGTGTCACAAACTAGAAACATGCACAGAGTAAACATTTACTTAGTCTAGGCTGATGACTAATTATAAGAATATGTTAGTGCTGCAGATTTTCTTTGCCTGAAAACTGAGAGGGGTTTCATTTCCTTCGAGATAAATCCAAAGTGAAATGACTGGTCTTAGCTGATGACAGCTGTAGCTAGCCCGAAAGTGGTCCATGAACAGTTAGCTGTGAAGGTCAGGGATGGAATTATTTGTGAGAGGACAAACTGGCCATGAGAGCAACTTAGGGAGAGGTAAGGAAAGGATGAGATAGCAGTCATTGATGTAGAACAAGTAGTGTGAAGGCTCAGGAAACTAATGACAGATGAATGACATTTACACTGGGTGTAAATTTGGGATTTCGGCAATCAACTCAACATTAAACTGTTCTTTATACAGTGAAGAGTCAAGAGTCCATCTAAGTCACCATAGCAAAACGACCAACTATAAAATGATAAATGAGAAGATAAAAGATCTTCAGTGCAGAGAGTGACAAGTGGGGGGAGGGGAGGGGCGAGAGCGAGAGCGAGAGAGAACAGAGGGGGCGACGGAGGGAGGAGGCGGCGACGGAGGGAGGAGGGGGCGACGGAGGGAGGAGGGGGCGACGGAGGGAGGAGGGGGCGGAAGGAGAGAGGAGGGGGCGGAAGGAGAGAGGAGGGGGCGGAAGGAGAGAGGAGGGGGCGGAAGGAGAGAGGAGGGGGCGGAAGGAGAGAGGAGGGGGCGGAAGGAGAGAGGAGGGGGCGGAAGGAGAGAGGAGGGGGCGGAAGGAGAGAGGAGGGGGCGGAAGGAGAGAGGAGGGGGCGGAAGGAGAGAGGAGGGGGCGGAAGGAGAGAGGAGGGGTGGAAGGAGAGAGGAGGCTGGAAGGAGTGAGGAGGGGTGGAAGGAGAGAGGGGGGGGAGTGATGTGGGAGGGGGAGTGATGTGGGAGTGGGAGCAGAGAGAGGAGAACAAGGTGGCAAGAAAGAGAGGGGAGAGGGTGGATGCGAGACAGCAGTGGGGTAGAGGCAATATAGAGAGACAAAGGAGGTTGGAGGCGGGCGAGAGAGGAGGGAGGGTGGAGGCGAGAGAGGAGGGAGGGTGGAGGCGAGAGAGTGGGGGAGGGGCAGTCGGGCAAGGGAGAGAGGGGCAAAGAGGGGGCTGTGGCAAAGGGGGTGCTCATTCATGGAAAGATCTTTCTCAATCTGACCAGCATTTTTTCATAATCATAGCATTTTCATGCAGAGCAGAAGTGTTGCACCCAGTTCTAAACAAAAAGCAAATAAATATACCGATTATACATGATGCTGATTACTGAAATAGTGCTATAAACTATCATTCAGGAGCACAATTTTTATCTAACAATAACACCCATAACTAAAATTCAATTCACTATTTAGTATCATGGCACCCAAGCAAGTACCTTGAAATCCAACAACAGCATTTCAGAAATGACCATGCACTTACATCATGCAACTTTGAAATGAATGAGATGAAATATTTGCACAAAACTCAGATTAATATACATTATGGTAACAAATCTCTTCATGCAACAAAGCTAAAGGATTTTTTTTCAAAAAACTGGATTTTCATGCTTTCACATTTACAAGCATTTCCTCCTAATCTCACATTCAAAAGATATATATTACCTGAACTTCAGGGGAGGTGTTGTCTTGAGATAAAGTATGAAGAATATTGACACAGGCATTCAAGTGCTGACTTGAAACTATTCCACCCAAATATCTGTGAAGGCAGCCTAAGGCCATAGAGTGACCCGTTCGTGAAATCACATCTCTGGCAGACTTTAACCTGAAGTCATGAAAAAAGAAAGTTTCCAAAAACAGTCAGTTGGTCGTGCTGAATTTGAATACTGCTGAAAAGGATACATGTTGCCCAAAGCAATTTTGTTTTTCACTCATCAGGACAAATGCAAGAATGTCAAGTTTCAAATAAGCACAACCATGTAAGTAACAGAAAGAGGTGCCAATGAGTTGGCAAGTCAACTCGATTGGTTAGGATGTTGCTGTGGAAAAAAGCATAATGGAATCATATGCTTTCCATGCACCTCACAAGTAATACAAAACAGGGTGCAAAGATGAACATATCCTATGAAATGCAGATAGTGGATTGCTACATATGAACATTTGCTACTGCTGGCAAACAAACTGGGCAACAATCTGTGTCTGATTGAATATGTTAAGTTGTTTTTTTGTACAGATTTAGTACATTCAGCAACAATGAAATGACATCGAACAGAAGATGCTGTGCTTTTTCCATTGTCGCTGGTTCAGTATGCTGTGTACTCTGCCCATTCCTACTAAGTGAAAGAACATGCTGTTTGATTTTTATCAGTCAATTGTTGGGTCATGTGGCTTGGAACTGCACTGGCAGAATCGTATCATCATTCGTGCTGCTCATGTAGTTATTTCATTAAAAGGATGCTGCTATCTTATAAATGCTTGAAATGTAGTGCTACAGTGAAGGCAAAAATCAAAAGAAATTGAAGTATAAAAATGTGTTACCTTTTCTATTTTCATGTGTTTATTAGGAGTATGAAAAATCAATTGGCATCGTGGGTTTTCTTTTCATTTGTCAAGACTGTTGCTGGAAAAGCACAGCAGGTCAGGCAACATCCAAGGAGCAGGATAATCCATGTTTCGGGCATAAGCCCTTCATCAAGGCTAATGCCCAAAGCATTGATTCTCCTACTCCTCGGATACTGCCTGACCTGTGTTTTTTCAGCACCACACTTGACTTTGAACTCCAGCATCTGCAGTCCTCACTTCCTCCTTTTCTTTTCATTTGTCAATTATCTCCTTGTTCTTTTACAAACTTAATGAATCCAGTTTCAGAGTTGCTCCATGACACAACAGAAAATTAGGAAAGTGTCTATACACCATACTTTACTCTAGACACGATATTAATGAACTATTCATCTGTGAAAGGTAACTTGCCTGAACTCAAATCACTTTCATCAGACCACCCCATACAGAGAATTCAGCATTGCTTTGAAGCAGACTGGGAGGAGTGTGCAACAAGTCAGCATTTTGTCGTGGAGCAGAATGAGCGAGTGAGTGGAGGACCCTGTGCTTCTGAAATAGAGGAGGAGAGGGGACAGCAGCTTAATCAAGAGAGAGTGTGGAGATAACAGATCCATAAACAGTAAAAGAGAGAACAGAGTCAGACAACACACCTTCATAAAGAGAAAAAAAGGATCTGTGAGGGAAGGATAGCAATGACAAGAGAGAGAAAAACAGGCTGTGGAGAGCCCATTCAACTTGTTTCACCCTGGAAGAGCCAAAATTCAATACCACAGGAAACAAGGTAGGCAATTGGTGGGTGTATCTTCCAATTATTTCAACTATGCAGATGATTCATATCAGGAGACATTATCCCAGCTGAAGAATTTGGTTAAGAAATTCATCTTTACATCTAAATTGAATAGATTAATTGAATAGAACAGAACAGAAATGGCTATGCTAGCGGTGTGTTGCGATTGTACTATGTGAGAGATAGTGGAAACCAGTATGATCCACAGTGATGACATCTGCAGTAAGTATTGGTCGCTCATGGAACATCTGCTGAGAGATGACAAACTGGAGTCTGAGTTGTGGAAACTACATCATATTGGGGAAGGGGAAAGGTATTCAGACACTATTTCAGAAGACAGTCACTCCCTTCAGATTAATTAATTAATTAAATTTGGTTCATAGTCAGGGAACACTGGGTGTAGCTGATAGTGAAGCATTTATTGGGATCCAGAATATAGTTTTGCAGAAACCTCAGCCAGTGCCCTGATTCCCTGGTTCAATATTAGTGGGTTATACACTCTTGTCCCTCTTCTCCCTCCGCCAACCCCTCGCAAAAAAAAAAAGGCAGTCTCCAAAAGGCTGTGTTGCTTACCTAGCGCCAAGGTTTGGGACATATTTTCTACGATGGACAAGAACTTGGAATGGGAGGGGATGAATTCAGTAGTTGTGGTCAATGTGTGTACCAATGACATCAGCAGGCTTAGGTAAGAGGTTCTGCTGAGGAATACCTCAGAGCTAAATTAAAAGGCAGAACCACAAAGGTAAAAATCTTGGGATTACTATCTGGAGTTACTTAAAAATTGGCAGAGGTTGACTAAAATTAGAGGAGTAAATGCATGATTCAAAGATTGACGTGGGAGGGATGTGTTCCAATTCATGAGGCACTGGCATCAATATCGGGGAAAGAGAGAGTTGTTCCATTTGAATCATGCTGTGACCATTCAGTCATGGCTGATAAGTTTCTCAACCCCATTCTCCCTGGGGTTGACTTCCCTTTCTCCCTGTAACCCCTGATCCCCTTGATATTCAAGGAACACTCATAATGAGTAAACATACTCAATGGCCTGGCCTCCACAGCCTCCTGTGGCATGAACTCCACAGATTCAACAATCTCTGGCTGAAGAAGTTTCTCCTTATCTCTGTCTAAAAGGTCTTGTCTTTACTCGAAGGCTGTGCCCTAGGGTCCTAAATCTCTCCTTCCAATGGAAATATCTTCCCAACATCCACTCTGTCCAGGCCATTCAGTATTCTGTAGTTTAAGTTAGATCCCTCCTCATCCTTCCAAACTCCGAGTATAGACCCAGAGTCCTCAAACGTTCCTCATATGTTAAGCTTTACACTCCTGGGACCATTCTTGTGAACCTCCTCTGCACACTCCAAGGCCAGTACATCCTTCCTGAGATACGAGGCCCAAAACTGCGCACAATATTCCAAATGTGGCCTGACCAGGGCCTCACAAGTACATCCCTGCTTTTATATTCAACTCCTCTTAAAATAAATGCCATCATTGCATTTGTGTTCCTTACTACTGACTCAACCTTCAAGTTTACCTTGAGAGAAACCTGGACTAGAACTCTCAAGTCTCTTTGCACTTCAGTCTTTTGAATTTTCTCACCATTTAGAAAATAGTCCATGCTTTTATTCTTCTTAGCAAAGTGCATGACCTCACACTTTACCCCGTTTGACTCCATCTACCACTTGTCTGCTCACTCTTCTGACCTGTCCAAATCCTTCTGCAGCCTCTCCACCTCCTCAACCCGACCTACCTTTGCATCGTTTGCGACACCCTCCGTTCCTTCATCTAGATTGTTAATGTATAAAGTGAAAAGTTGCGTTCCCAACATGGAACCTTGCAGAACATCACTTGTCACTGGTTGCCATCCTGAGAAGGACCCTTTTATCCCCACTCTTTGCTTTCTGCCAGACAGCCCAGCTTCTAGCCATGCAAGCATCTTGCCTCTGACACCATGGATCCTTATCTTACGCAGTTGCCTCCTGTGCGGCACCTTATCAGAGGCCTTCTTGAAGTCTAGGTAGGTAACATCCATTGACTCTCCTTGGTCTAACCTGCTTGTTACTTTCTCAAAGCGTTCTAGCAGATTTGTCAGGCATGACCTCCCCTTGATGAAACCATGCTGACTTTGCCCTAGTTTACCATACACTTACAAGTATTCAGAAATCTCATGCTTCACAATGGATTCCAGGATCTTACCCTCGACTGAGATTAGGCTAATCGGTCTGTAATTTTCTGTCTTTGCCTTACTCTCTTTTTAAAGAGGGAAGTCACGTTAAAAATTTTCCAGTCCTGTAGCACCCTCCCTGACTCTAGCGATTCCTGAAAGATCACCACTAGTGCCTCCACTATCTCTTCAGCTATCTTAGAACTCTGGGATGTAGAACTCCATCTGGTCCAGGTGATTGATCACCTTCAGGCTATTCAGTATTTCCAGCACCTTCTACTTGGGGATGGTCACCATACTCAGCTCTGCCCCCTCACTCTTGAAAAGATATACACAGAGGAATACATAAAAAATTAGAACGAGGAAGAATAATGGTAAAAAGTCAAAGCTTAAGATTATTTATCTGTATACAGCAGCATTTGTGACAAGATAGGTAAAGTCATACAGCGTACAGCATGGAAACAGACCCTTCGGTCCAACTCGTACATGCCCATCAAATATCCCAACCCAATCTAGTCCCACCTGCCAGCATCCGGCCGGTATCCCTCCAAACCCGGCCTATTCATGTACCCATCCAAGTGTCTTTTAAATGTTACAATTGTATTAGCCTCCACCACTTCCTCTGGCAGCTCATTCCACGCACACACCACCCTGTGTGAAAACGTTGCCCTTTAGGTCTCTTTTATATCTTTCCCCTCTCACCCTAAACCTATGCCCTCCAGCTCTGGACTCCCCCACCCCAGAGAAAAGACCTTGTCTATTTACCCCATCCATGCCCCTCATGATTTTATAAACCTCTATAAAGGTCACCCCTCAGCCTCCAAAGCTCGAGGGAAAATAGCCTCAGCCTATTCAGCCTCTCCCTATAACTCAAATCCTCCAATCCTGGCAACATTCTTGTAAATCTTTTCTGAATCCTTTCAAGTTTCACAACATCCTTCCAATAGGAAACAGACCAGAATTGCAAGCAATATTCCAAAAGTGGCCTAACCAATCTCTTGTACAGCCGCAACATGACCTCCCAACTCTTGCGCTCAATACTCTGATCAATAAAGGAAAGCACACCAAACATATCTACGTGCAGCTCCACATTCAAGGAGCTATGAACCTGCACTCCAAGATCTCTTTGTTCAGCAACACTCCCCAGGATCTTACCATTAAGTGTATAAGTCCTGCTAAGATTTGCTTTCCCAAAATGCAGCACTTCGCATTTATCTAAATTATCTGCCACTCCTCAGCCTACTGCCTCATCTGATATAAAAGAGACCATTGTAATCAGAGGTAACCTTCTACGCTGTCCACGACACCTCCAATTTTGGTGTCATCTGCAAACTCACTAACGATAACTCTTATGCTCACATCCAAATCATTTATATAAACGACGAAAAGTAGTGGACAAAGCACTGATCCTTGTGGTACTCTACTGGTCACAGGCCTCCAATCTGAAAAACAACCCTCCACCACCACCCCCTGTCTTTTACGTTTGACCAGTTCTGTATCCATGTCACTGCACAAATAGAAAGAACTGAATATCACTTGATAGATATTTCAGAGATGTAGTTACAGGGTGAGCAAGACTGGGAACTTAATATTCAAGTGTCTTCAACATTCCAGAAAAATAGAACAAAAGAAAGGAGGTGGGATAGCACCGCAAAAAAATGATAGTATTATTGTCATGGTTAGTAGTGATATACTTGCAATATGGAATCAGTTTAGGTAAAAATAAGCAATGGCAAGGGGAAAAAAATCAGGAGTGAGAATAATCAATGGGCTTCTGATGAGTTGCCTCACTGTAGGCTCAAGTATAAATTCAGAAATAATGAAGATATACAAGAAGAGCATTTCAATTGTCATAGGTGACTTGAATCTGCAGTGACTAAACAAATCAGAGGCAAGAATGACATGGAAGATGAATTTCTGGTGTTTAGCAGGAATTGCTTTTTAGAGCAATAAGTTGCAGAGCCGACAGGCTATTTTAGATCTAATAATGTGTAATGAGTTAGGCTTAATAAGAGTTCACGTAGTTAAGAAATACCTTGGGAAAAGCAATTACAACACAGAATTTCACATCATTGAAGGGACAGCAACGTCCTCAACTTCAATAAGGACAATCGTAATGGCATAAAGAATGGGTTTTCTAAACAGCTGAGAAAAAAAAAAGACGGTAAGGAGAGTCAGTGGATGAGTAGTGGCAGACATTTAAGCAAATTATGCTCAAAAATGCTGACAGCAAACAAAGATAAAGCAGAACAAGTTCTTATTCTAACTTCGTTTTACTTGCAAATTATTTATAAGAAAGCAATTTTCACTCCATTTGAATAACCGTCAGAATTTCCACAGATGAACACATATTCTGGGGAATCACCAGCAGGACTTCTTCGATAGTAAATTAAGTTTAAATATGCACTTGATCAAAATAAACAGAAACACTGGTGCTCAACCTTAGGACCTGGATCTGTATCCCAAGATACTTATACACATCAGTTTACTTTTAATTCCAAAATATATTATTTTTAAAAAGTAAAAAAAAACTGTGGATTTAAATTCAGTGATTGTCTGGCACAGTTCTGTGTGAAGCTTATGGAATGTCACACATGTAAATTGTCAGGGAAATTTCATACTGGAAGAAACTGAAGGTAAAAGAATGGCTGACTATCTCAGCACTCTCAGAAGAAAGCCACCTTTTGTGGACACATCTGTACTCACCTACAGTGATACACAAGGACAGGCATTAAAAAGCCAGTTTCAATGCTATTGGAGTGGACTAATAAGATGGAATGCTCCAATGTTTACCTGTTATCATTTGATACATTATAATGGTGTGCCAAAAACCTAATGGGAGGAGGGAATAGGTGATGGATATTTTAATTAAGGGTTAATTGGGTGTGATTTTGTATAATTGTATAAATATGGAGAACTAGTTGATGAGGTGACCAGTTCTGAGAGTGCGGTTAACTGAAATAAAGCTTTCACAAAGGGTGGACTTTGTTGCAAACGTTGATATTTAAATATATAACACCTGACTGAATTGGAGCATTAGCTGGTTTCCCAAGTATTGCAGGTAAAGAATCTCAGCCACTCCAAATGTTGCAAACCAGTTAAAAGGGGAAATCAGAAAAAAGGAATTTCCATTAGCCTACAGTCAATGCTGTTGGTATAATCCAATAATGACAATGTTATTTCATTTGTTCTTCAGAAATTCAGAGACTGACCCAAGAAAAGCCTTTTCTTTTAAAAAGAACATTTATATTTTTAGGCTTATCTCTTATTTTTAATCTACATATGTGTATTGCACTGGTAATTATTTTCATGCTTAATAAATAAAGAAGTCTTGTATTGAATCAAGAAAGTGTGATTAAATTGGTTTTTAAGATAAAAGTTTAGATTAGATTAGATTACCTACAGTGAGGAAACAGGCCCTTTGGCCCAACAAGTCCACACAGAACCTGCGAAGAGTAACCCCACTCAGACCCATTTCCCTCTGACTAATGCATCCAATTTAGGATGGCCAATTCACCTGACCTGCACATCTTTGGACTATGGGAGGAAACCCACGCAGACATGGGAGGAATGTGCAAACTCCATACAGACAGTCAGCCAATGCTGGAATTGAACCTGGGACCCTGGTGCTGTGAGGCAGCAGTGCTAACCACTGAGCCACTGCGCCGCCCCAGTTCATTTTTCTCCAGCAAAAAGATAGACTGTGAGAAAGGGAAAGCATATCTTTCAATTTCTTCAACTGACTAAGAAGATGGGTGAATAAAGAAGGGAACACAGTTTATTCCCTTCTCATCTAGAGGCTTCAAGAGTTTGGGGTGTCCTGTCCAAAACCGTAAATAAAATGGAAAAGCTCACCTCGGCTCTGGTCAAAACAAATAAAATTAAGTGCAAGTTGTTAGATCTCCCCTTTCAAAATTAAAACATCTTAACAAGTACATTGGTTCTCATTTGCTTTACACTAAAGGTTTGCATTGTGCGCAAAGAGTTAAGTTGGTCTAGAATTTTGAGACCATCTTAATAAAGCACTATGAAACAAGTTACTGTGCTAGAAAGGTGTTACACAAATGCACCCTATTGTCATTCTTCATAAAGGAATTATTATGCTTCGAAACCGGTAAGTAGATCCAAATGTACAGAGGGGTCATGCTTGTATTCAACCAGGTGAAACCTGTAGCTTATCCTTTTAAGTAAGCTGGCTATCACTTCTTGAATTCAGTAAGCCCTATGTAGTCAGACTTCAGCTAGAAGCTGAATGGTGATCTTCCAAGCCTTCACTGGCTGATCTATTCCCACAATTTCATGAGGACCGATCTGGCATTAAATTAAGAGCCTTCCAAAAAATTCAATGAAAGCTACACAAATGGGTTTCTGCTGAAACCAATGATATTGTTCATGACAATAGAATTCAGCTAGCTGCTTAAAGATTATTCAATTTCATAGGAGACATCCAAATTATAAAGTATATGTAAAAAGAGAAAAGCTACATAACACAAATAAAGGGAAGCTGGTTCAAAATAGATATTAGCTCGGAGGGTCAACAAGGACTTAAAGGAGTTGGAAGAGAGGCAGATATGTTTAGATAGAAATTCCAGAATTACAAGCAAGTATCTATTGTATTTTTCCTATTTGTTGTACAACTATGCCAGCATTCATTGCCCCAAATCTGATTATCTATCCTAAACATTCAATGGCTTTATTCTATGCTCTATTTCCTATACCAACATTCTGGGGTTATTACCGATGAGAAAGCTTAACTCAGCCAGCCATGTAAATACTGTGGGCAAAACAGCTCATCAGAGACTAGAAATTCTGCATGAAGCACATGATATATCGCACATGTAAATTGTCAGGGAAACTTCAAACAGGAAGAAACCATTCCTGATGAAGGGCTTATGCCTGAAATGTCAATTCTCCTGCTCCTTGGATACTGCCTGACCGGCTGTGTTTATCCAGCACCACACTATTCGACTCTGATCTCCAGCATCTTCGGTCCTCACTTTCTCCCACGAAGAAACTTAAAGTAATAAGAATGGCTGACTATCTCAACCCTCTCCGAGAAAAGCCTTTTTTGGATGCGTCTATTTTAACGACAGGGATACACAAGGACAGGCATTAAAAACCCAGTTTCAGTACCACTTGAGTGGACTGATGGGACTGAATGCTCTCATGTGTACCTATTATCATCTAATATAATTATAAAGGGATATCAAAAACCTAATGGAAGGAGGGAATAGGTGATGGATATTTTATTTAAGGATTAATTGAGTATGAATTTATTGTACAAATAGAGAGAGCTAGTCAATGAGGTGGAAGTTTTGGGAGTGCAGTGCACTAGAAATCCTGTGCCAAATAACTCGACAAAGCCTGTCCAAAATCTATAGGGTACAAGTCAGAAGTGCTCTGAAATACTCTCTTCTTGTCTAGATGAGCGCAATTCCAACATCACTCAAGATTTTCAATACCATGCAGCCACTTGACCGACATCTTATCCCACCCCCTTAAATATTTACTGCCTCCACCACCAACGCAGTGGCAGCAGTTTATACCCTATACAAGTTGTGCCACAACAATGCACGAAGGCTCTTTTGATGGCACCTTCCAAACTCATTATCTTTGCAACCAGGAAGGAGAAAGGAAACAGATAAATTTGAAAATCACTGTCTGAAAATTCCCTTTAAAGCCACACACCATCCAGACTTGTAACTATAAATAACATTTCTCTTACTATTGCTGGACCTAAATCCTGGAATTTCGAACTTAACAGCACTGTGGTTTAACTACTGCATATAAACTGTTATATCAAGACAACAGCTCACCACTACTTTTTCAACTACAGTGAGGGATGGTCAATAAATGCTGGCCTAGTGCAGCTGCCCACATCCATGAAAGATTATGCTGAAACATATCTGACACAATCATTTAAAGGAATGAACACAAATATCATGCAAATGAAATGGAGTGCATGAGAAGTCAGTTAGAGGAACAAAAAAGAAAGGTGGCCAGGGGCTGTTAGGCTGAAGGTTTATTTTTGACAGTGAGGGAGGGTGCATGGTTATTAAGTAATGTAAACACAGTGAATTTTCAAGAGCCGTTCAGACTGGAGGCCTGTGAACATTGGTGTGCCACAAGGATTGGTGCTGGATCCACTGCTTTTTATCATTTATATAAATGATTTGGATATGAACATTGGAGGCATAGTTAGTAAGTTTGCAGATGACACCAAAATTGGAGATGCCACGGACAGTAAAGAAAGCTACCTCGGATTAAACGTGACCTTGATCGGATGGGCCAATGGGCTGAGGATGGAGTTTAATTTAGATAAATGTGAGGTGCTGAATTTTGGAAAAGCAAATCAGGACACGACTTAAACACTTAATGTAAGGTCCTGAGGAGTGTTGCAGGAAAAAAAAGACCTTGGAGTGCAGGTTCATAGTTTCTTGAAAGTGAAGTCAAAGTTGGATAGGAAGGTGGCGTCCGGTATGCTTTCCTTTATTAGTCAGAGCATTAAGTGTAGGAGCTAGGACGTCATATTGCAGCTGCACAGATCATCGGTTAAGCCACTTTTGGAGTATTGCTTGCAACTCTGGTCGACCTCCTATGGAAAGATATTGCAAAGCTTGCAAGGGTTCAGTAAAGATTTAAGGATGTTGTCAGGGTTGGAGGATTTAAGCTACAGGGAGAGGTTGAATAGGCTCAAGCTGTTTTCCCTAGAGCATCGGAGCTAAGAGGTGGCCTTACAGAGATTTATAAAACCATGAGGGGGTAATAGACAAGGTCTTTTCCCTGGGGTGAGGGAGTCCAGAACTAGAGGGATAGGTTTAGGATGACAGAGGAAAAATTTAAAAGGGGCCCAAGGGGCGCGTATGGAATGAGCTCCCAGAGGAAGTGATGAAGGCTGGTACAATTACAACATTTAAAAAGCATCTGAGCAGGTATATAAATAGGGAGGGTTTGGAGGCATATGGGCCAACTGCTGGCAAAAAGGACTAGATTAGGTTGGGATATCTGGTTGGCATGTATGAGTTGGACAGAATGGTCAATTTCCATGCTGTACATCTCGCTGACTCTCGGAATATTGTATGAGCAGATAATGGGGAAGGAATGCATATGGGTCGCAGAATATTCCCAGCAGCTGACTGTTATGGAAAGTAAACGATAGGAAATCATAGAATAATTGCATACGGAAGAATTAAAAACAAAAATGATACATTTCAGGATTTAAAAAGTGACGTTTTACTGCAAAAGTCAAAAATAGGAATCCTTTTTAATTTCTCTCCTTATACAACAAATTTACAACTGTCCTAAAACATATCAGTTTTAGATTATTCAGCACAGATCAACAAAGATCTGTAAGACTCATTAGCATACATCCCAGTACAGTTATCTCACCAACACCCAAACATATTTATTTTGTTTTTAAAAACAGGGGCTTATTTTGCACTACAATCTAAAAGACAATTTTATTTGATTTACTCACTTTTCAAAGCTAGTCTGTGCCAGCTTCGCAGTGAAGGCACTATCTGCTACAACCTGTGCAAGTCTGGCCAGAGTTTCTGCTGCAGCACATCTCAACAGAAGATTTGGACTTTCCAAGGAATTCATCACCAGGGTTAGAGCAGGTCTTCTCACCTCTTCTGGACCTAAACTACCCTTCTTGCAAGCTAACCTCTGGAAAATAAAAAAACAAAATGCAAAACTTCATTATTACAAATTGATCTTTTTTTTGTTATCTCCAGCAAAATGAGCAGTTTTGAAGATCTGTTATTCCAATATACAAACAGTGCAGCATACACTTTTCACAACAAACAGTATATTTGCGGTAGGAGAAAGTGAGGTCTGCAGATGCTAGAGATCAGAGTCAAGAGTGTGTTGCTGGAAAAGCACAGCAGGTCAGGCAGCATCCAAGGAGCAGGAGAATCCTGAGGAAGGGCTCTGGCCAGAAACGTTGATTCTCCTGCTCTTCGGATGCTGCCTGACCTGCTGTGCTTTTCCAGCAACACACTCTTGACAGTACAAATGCGTTGCTGCATATATAACCACATCAACAAATTCCAAGCAATAAGCTACACCCAGTCATTCATAATCAATGCAACGAAGAACTATGAACACAAATAAAAATATGGCTTTTATATAGTACCTCTTTGGATAGCCCATTACACTTTACAGCCAATGAGAACTTCTAAACTACAGTGACATTTGTAATATCAAAAAAGCAGCACCCAGTTGTAGACAGCAGCATCCAAACAGCAATGGAATAACGTCCAGATAGCTTGCAACTACTGAGAGCTAGAGGGAATAGTAGAATGAGACAAACTGAGGAGAGCTCCTCTGCTCTTTTTTTGAACAGCTCCATGTGTTAAGGATGATATTCAGGAGAATATTCTATGGCAGTATGTGTTCCGTACAACAACAGCACTTTCTAGATCTAGTTCTTGGGAATAAGGTGGCCCTAGAAAGTCAAGTGTCAGTGCAACAATGTGTACAGCAGTGAAAATGGTTCTCAGAAGGTTTAGGTGATGGCAGAAAAAGACAATGCAGAGTAAGAATAATTCACTAGAGAAATCGGACTTCAATAGAACAAGAACAGAGCTGGGCTAGACAGACCAGGACAAAGGTTGGTGGGCAAAATCGTAGCTGAACAACAGGCTAAGAGATGGTTCAGAAACAGTAAAGGTATATTACCCTCGAAAGCAAATGTAGGTAAACAAATTCAGAGGTTGTCTGTGTGGAAAGTGAGATCGAAATCAAGATAAAGAAAAAAGGGTGCTAATGAAAGGTGTCAAGTAAAAAATAAAATTGAGAACAAACCTGAACACAAAATGTTCAGAAGGGAAGTGCAAAAGCAAATAAGAGAAGCAAAAAGGGATGAAGAAAGAATATTGGGATTCCTCAAAAGAATTTTTAAAGTACAAGTAGGCCTGATTAGGGATCAAAACTGAGATTTACACATGAAGGCAAGAGGGGTTGGGGGATATGGCTGAGATATTCCATAAACATTTTACAGACAGATGATACCCAGGCCATGATGACAGAGAAGAAATCTCAGTCACTAGAAGAATTCAAAAGTAATGAAGAGGTAACACTGGATAGGTTTTAAGGACTTAAAGGAGTTGTGACGGGGGCACCCAGGACCAGATGAGATACATCAAGGACACTGAAAGAATTGCAACTGGAAACTCACAGAGGTACTGGCCATAACCACTCAATTGTTTCTGGACATAAGTGGTACCAAAGGACTGAAGAATTGCAAGCGTTTTGTCCTTATTCAAAACGGATGCAAAGATAAGCCCATCAATTACAGACCAGTAAGTTTATCCTTGGTATTGGGAAACTTCTGGAAACAAGAACGTAGGATAGAATTAGTAGTCACATGTACAAATGTGGGTTAATGAGGGGTAATTAGAATGGGTTTCATTTCGGGAAAATCGTGTTTAACTGGAGTTCTTCAAAGAGGTAACAGAGAAGATAGCTGAGGGTCATGCTGTTGATGTTATAATGCCAACTGACCTTAATACTGGCCAAGTTTGATTACAAAGTGAAACCTGGCTGACTGGACAGCTAAGCTTTATTTCTGAATTTTAATTTCTGTGGTGGTCAGTCATTGAACATCTTCAAAAAGACTGCCAATGTACATTGAATATAAATATATCTAAGTTTATTAAACAGAAAAGGAATTTAAAATAAGTTACATTATATAACAACTTTGAAACGGTATTCTTACAAATGTTAGAAATAAAGATTTGACTTTGTTACTCTCAGCATTACAGATTCTCAATCATCAATGGAAGGTGGCCCATTTTTATTGTTCCAAGTTCCCTGTTCAATGGGTACACCTGTAACTGGTTTCTTTCCAGCAAACCTCTCTCTTCACTTGATGCTATCTTCTTTAGTTAATGTCTCCTCATGCAATATAACATGTGAACGCAATTCATTTTTCCTTAACATGTGTTCTTTAATCTCTTGCATTCAATGGCCTTGCAGTCTGACACCTTAAAGCATTGTTAAGGAGCTTTCCTCTTGCCAACTTCAATGCCAGCCAAGACTTATTTTCATCTGCCTTGACTGCTCTGGAGACTATTGAGCTGCTCTGCTGATGTCACAAGAATTTTTCTCTCTGAATGGAAAACACTTGACCACTTCCTAACCTTTTGAAAGATTCTATCTTTCCAGAGCAATATTTCCCTGTCTCTATCTCCCTGTTTCCCAGGTCACCATATAGGAAACAGCCCAATTTCTTTCATCACTTCTATGCTTTATTTTCTAAAGCACCACCCTATTCACCTCAGTTTCCTTCTTAAAAAGCCTCATTTAAATGTATGTAAACAAATTGAGGCCACCCAGTACTACACACACAACTCAAAACATGAAACTAAAACCAGTTCCCATTTTTAAGAGGTCACATTTTAAATGTCACCACTAGGCAACACCACAACCGTACATCTTTGAAGTGAGAGAAGGAAATAGTGCTGCCTCTAAACTGGATCACAGTGGCTGCAGTGAACCTCCCACTCAAACTAGCTCAGCACCAGTCTTGGATCTGCTCCAGCTGGGATCCCAGCCTTCCCAACCCCTGGCAATCAGTGTAGACATTGATGATGATGTGCACAGAACCCAAAGTATTTTCATACAACAAACATTAAGAAACAGTAAAAAAAAAAGGACACTGCTTTAAAGGCTATAAAGGTAGAGATCTGACTGTACCTGTGCATAATTCATTAAAGCAGGACAATGAGAGATAGCAGTTAAAGCAAAGAGCATCGTAGGATTTACTCCTAATTTTGACTAATTATGGCTTAATGAAAAATCTTCAAAAAACTACAAAATTAATCTTCATAATCATGGTCAATTTTTAGTGAATATTCAATTGAGACTGTCAACTAAATTTAGTACAAGGCTCTGCATGGTCACAAAATGAAATAATCATTCCATCAGCATTAGCTCAATTCAAATCCAACTTCTGTCATTTCAAATTCGTGAGAAGCTTCAAGTTCCCTTTATCATTTAAAAGTATTATAAAAATAATGTGCTTACCTTCAATCCATAGCAGAATGCAGCAAAAACATTTAGCTGTACAGTTTGCTGCTTTGATCCTTTAGTTTGTTTTATGGATTCTGTAAATTGATCCAATATCTGTGCTCTAGGGAAGTGATATGATGAATATTTAATGAAAATTTCCAACTGTTGCCTATGGACTTTGATAATTATATTGGAAGGTTATATTGAAACCAAAATCTAAACAATAATCCCAATATATGTTCTTGAAATATTGCAAGTTTGAGAATGGATATGATATTAATATTCCTCACTGGTGCAAGTAGATATGTTTCTATTTAAAAACTAATCTTTTTGAAAGAAGTCTGAAAAAGCACACTGAAAATTAAGAGAGCTAAAAACAAATCATAGAATAGATAAAATTAAGGTTTTGTTGTAAATTAAGTCAAAGCAAGACAAATTAACAAACTGGATTTTGAAGTTTTTCAAAAACCAGTGTATAAATATTAATTAGATTGTTTCAACACCTGATTTTCTATTCACTACAATTCTGTTTTGTATTTGCAAAATACATGGAATCCAGTACATGGCATAAAAGCTATAATCAATCTGTAGCATGCAGTATTGTCTACATGGAATCACCTACAAAGCTAAAAAAAAGACAAAATAATCATTTGCACAATAATGTTCAGGGAAGTATATCATATTACCAAAGGAAGGGATAATTTTGCAATTAAAATCATCTTAACTGTTACTGTACAAATTCATAGAATAATATTTGAACTTAACAAATGTAAATTTAAGACCAAGGCATAAGTTCTAAAAATCAATACCTGTGTTTAACATCCAAACAAGGGAATATCACTCCAAAAAGCTCAACTGCTGCTCGGATCATAGATAGTACTGGAGGAAGAGGTGTAGGTACAAGTTCCCCATCTGCTAATCTCTGATAGATGGTAAAGGGATCATGTTCAAGGCTTCCACCTCCCAATATACCACCTAATTTTAACTGTTCAAGGGAAATAGAGAATATTAAACATCTACAAAAACAGTATGTATAACTAAATATATGTGAATTTAACTGAATTTACATTTAGTTTGGTAAAGACTTTTGTTTGAAAAAGTTAATTGATACCCAGCATAAAGAGAACAAGCTTCATCCAAGATTTTCCATATCAGGTCTACTAATTAGGATTAATTCTCAAGTGGGATCAAGGTAGAGTGCTTTGCATAGTCCAATTTCAGGAGAAATGTTACTCCTTTCAATTGCTTTAGAGTTCAGGAATCAACCAAGAAGGAAGAGGAAGAGATTGTGAAGGTTGATGCAGCTTTCAGAGGATGTGCTGCCCAGTACTGCGCTCAGTACTCCATGTGTGGTCTAACCAAGCCTTTGCACGGTTGAAGTACGATTTTTGCCCTGTATTCCTATCCTCTAATATGAAAGCCAAGATTTCATTTGTCTTACTAATTGCTTTCTGTACCCATTCACAACATTTTAATCATCTTCATACCTGCATTCCCTTGCACTCCCCTACTCTCATCATTAAATCTCTTCCCTAACTCTACGGTTCGGTCCAAAGTAGATGACCAGACCAACACCCTATAAACATTACAATGAGGGAACAGTTCCTGAATCAAGGCTACTTTATAAAATCAAATTTGGGGCATTTGCACTTCTCTGAAACCAGAGAACAGAATCTTCCGACCCAGGGATTTGTCACTTTTTTAAAAAAATTCTTGAATGCTGTTATCTTGATAGTGTTAATTTTGAATCTCAGATTCGATAATAGTTTATTCAGCTATCTGGCATGCACCATAGTAAGCATTGATACAGTGTAATTATCATAATTGTTATGAGATAAATAATTCTGGAATGTTACAAATCTGGCTCAGGTACGAGGACATCTCATTGCAGAAGACAAAAGAGACTTGAGCTTTTATCTGAAAAATGAAGTAGTCAGAGCAGCGGAGAGGTGAAGACCACAAGATAGGCAGTCAGAGCAGAGTTAAATTCATTGAATTGGTAGTTATTCCACAAAAGGTGCTAACTGTTTGCTAAGTCTCTGCTAAGCTGTTAAGGTTTTTTTCTTAAATTTAAATATAATCTACAGTTTGATGTCAAAGTTAACAAAATACATAAAAGGCAACATTAGGAGGTGAAAAATATAACTAAATATTTAAAAGTTAGCATTTCAGGTGACATCAAAGCCACTATATACTAACATGATCCAGCACAAAAATGTCTACAATAGATGTTTGAAATTTGAGCAGCTTAGAGTTTGAGTTGGAGTGTGATGACAGACATGGGGAGGAAGAGTGTTACATGGAAGAGTTGTACAAGGCAGCAATCACTCCGCTTAGGGTCTTTCAATTTGGTCACTGGTCAGGGACAGGTTGGTGCATCTGTACACGAGTCAAGTAAAAGGATTTAGAGTGCAGGAGTGTCAGTTCTGCAATTGTCCAAAAGGTACATGGTCCTCTCAGCCTGTTTGGATTAGTAGAAGGGCTGCAGGGTGTATGTACAAACTGACCATGACACTGTAGTAGGTCAGTTAAGTGGGAAGAGCAACAAAGAATGTAGTAATACTGGGTGACAGCATAGCAAGGCGGACTAGAGCAGAGTGTGAAAGTCCAGCTGGCTGTAGCCTGCCCAATGCCCAGAGTTTGCTGAGGGCTGCAAAGGAACATGCAGTTCGAGGGTCCAGTGATTGTGGCTCATGTCGGAACTACAACAGGTAGAACCGGAAAGAGGCTCTGCATACAGCATATGAACAGCTCAGCAATAATTTGGAAACCACAGCCTCAAAATTATATTCCTTGGATTATTACTTCAACCGTGTGAAATTAGGGATGAATAGATGGCACAAAGACTGGTGCGGGTAAAGTGTGTTCTGGTTCATGGGAAACGGTACCAGTACTGAGGAAAGTGTAACATTGAGAAATTTGACACTTAAACTGTGCTAAGACCAATGTTCTTCCAAACTTCATGACGAGGGCAATAGGAAAGGTTTTAACCTAAACAACAGAAGTTAAATGGATCAAAAGTTGCAAGGTATAGTATACCTAAGAGGAAAAAGTAACATGGCAAATGGGGTTCAGAAATTGCAGGGAGAGAGGAAAAATAATCCTAGGAGTAAATCAGCAATCAAAACTAGATGTTACGGATTAACAAAAGGGACAAATCTTAAGGCTCCATATCTTAAAAAAAAAGTTTTCATAGCATAATAAAGGAATTGATTACAAACTTTGAAGAAAATCAGTACAATCTCATGGCAATTCGGAGACACATCTTCAGAATGACAAGGATTAGGTCCTGAATATTAAGAGATTTATGACATTAAGAAAAATAGGAAGCTAGGTAAACATGGAGGGGAATTACTGATCAACCAAGAACAGCATTTGTGCCATATTTCGAGGGGACTTTGGTTCAGAAAATCAGAATGCATAATTGGTTTGTGCTGAACTAAGCTACAGTAAAGCAAGGAACTCATTAGTCGGAGTGGTTCACAGAGTACGTAACAATAACTACAAGATGGTACAATTATACAAGAAAAAAAATTGGGTGCTTGTGAAAAAGGGATATTAAAAATCATGTGTGGCCTTAATCAACATAAACTAGAAAAGGTGGATTGGCAAGAATAGCCTGGATGAGGAATTCATAGAATGCTTTTGAGATAATTTCTTAGAGTAGAATGTTTTGGAATTGACCAGACAACAGGTTATATTGAGCTTGGTATTGTGTAATATGACAGGATGAACTAATCACCTCAGACTTAAAGGAACCCCTCAGTAGTAGTGATCACAATATGAATGAATTTTATATCCAATTCAAACGAGAAAATTGGATGTCTTTTAAAGCAAAATAAGGGGAATCATGAGCATAAAACCTGAGCTAGCTGAAGTAAACTGACATTTTAGACAAGGAGATCGATCAATAGAGATAAAGTAGAAGCTATTTAAGGGGACATTTCTAAACACTCAATTAGTATATTGCCACTAAAAATAAAAAAATCCTATCCTTTGTTAGGGAAAGCATCATACTTAAGAAAAAAACATATAATTACACAAAGATGAAATAGGTAGTCGACTGGTCAAAATATAAAGAACTGCAGAGAATGACAAAAGGTTAACCTGGAGGAAGAAATGAGAAGGTTATGAGAAGAATGTAAAAATCAATACTAAGAGTTGATATAAATATTTATAAAAGCAAAGGGCAAGTAAAATGAGTGTCAGTCCTCAAGAGAGTGAGAACAGGGAGTTAATAGTAAATTACATGGAAATGGTGGTTGAAATGAACAAATATTGTGCTTCTGTCTTCATTACTGAGAATCCAAAACACATTTCAATAATAACTATCAGTCAAAAGATGGAATGGAAGGTAGAACTTCGTGAAAATACAAGAAAATAATGGTACTTAGCAAACTGATTGAGTTGCAGGTTGCCAGACGTTTACAAAAATGCATCTTTATTTGAATGATAGAATGTGACAAATGAACTCCCACAGTGGTCTGTGCTGGGTCTTAACTTTTTACAATTTAATGACTTAGATGAGGGGAGTGAAGGCATGGCAGCAACATTCGCAGATGATGGGAAAGTATCTTCTGAAGAACACAAAGTTGCAGATGGACAGGTTGAGTGAATGAGCAAAAATCAGACAGTTGCTCATATTCTAATAGTGGATACAAGAGAAACATCTTTACCAAGAAAGTGTTTGAAAAATAGAATATTGAATCACAAAATGAGTTGATGAAGCAAAGCATATGATATGGTGAATAAAGACGAAAAGTACAGCCACATAGCCAAACAATAATTGTTTCTATGCTGTAGAATTATTAAATTATTTGTTATCTCACCTCACCTGTTTGAGCCTAACCAGGGGATCTTATTCTTGACAATAGTTTGGCTGTGAGGGCATAGAGTCGTAAAGGGGTGTTTTTGCTCAACTGCTCTAACTGATTGTTTAGCTTAAGATTGAAGCAAATTCACTACTTTCTTACTACTCAATACCTTTGGCCTCTTTCTATTTTTAATATTAAACTGATAGGAAAACCTCAATCTTTAAGGCAACTCTCCTGTGGTAAAATTATTACAAGGTTCTCAAACATGGAAGTGAGATATTTTTCAAAGCATTGCCCATCAAGTGTCACTTTCATTTACTATACCTGCTCCTCGATAAATCGATGATCAGTTTCTTGCAACCAGGTTCCAAGTAGCAGAGCATCATCCTGATGACAAAGGGATGGAAGCAAGAACGTAGCAGCAAACATTTGATTATCAGCCAGAGTCAATTCCGCAATCAACTCTTTCAGAACAGAATTAAAAATCCCTTTGATGAAAAACATAAATTTTCAAGAAGTTATTCAACAGACATTTCTTTGTTATACAAATTATAGCATGATTATTAGACCACATTAATCTACCATGTCTATAAAATCATCAAATGACAATATGGGGTATTTTTTGATTTTGTTAGAATCAGGCTTCTATTCACAATGAAGTAGACGATTGCACAAATATAATTTTAAATTATCCAATATTTATAAACTATGTAAATGACAGTGTGAAGTTTTCTTAGAATATTTGCAATATTAGATAATTTGTATGATGCTAAATTAATTAAATATGAAACAACTTGGATAAGTTTTGCACTTCTCATGATTTCAGAATGTTCGAAATGCTTTAAACTTAGTGAAGTACTTCTCAATTCTAAATCACTGTTGCAATGTCAGCATGCAAAAAGATAATAATGAGATCAAGAAGGATGATTTCAAGAGAATCGAAATTATTTTTCTGACGTTAATACACTTGGTTTACATTTGGACATAGGTTTCCAAACATGGCAAGTGCAAGGCTGAATAAGAGCTGTTAATAGTTATGAGAAAGTGGGAGGCAAGAAGATGTACCCAGATTCCAGAGTGTTCAGAGACTCAAAATAACCTGTAAAACTGGTGGGATTTTAGCTTTGTTGGCAATGATGCTTACTTTGCGATTTGTTTATGTATGTGACATTATTATTATAGTTAAGGATATATAAAGTAGGGTGCAAGAAGAAATGCAACAGTGGCTGTGAATGAATTTGTTTTGCTGTGATGCAAGTTGGTGGAACATTTTTGGTCCAAGTGAATGAAAAGATTAAATGGGGTGGGGAAATTTTGTGCTGACTTGAACAATTACACAAAATTAATTGACTTTTGATCAGGAAGAAACACAGTCACTTAAGATTTTGAAGGTTTGAGAGTGTGCGGTGTCATTTTTTACTGCTTGTCCAAAACTACCAATAATGTTTTATTAGAAAAAAACTGCATAAGTTGTGTCTGTGAGAGTGGCAGCGACTACAAAAATGTTCTCTGTGCCAGTTTACTCAATTACTAGTACATGTTGCACATAAATACAAATGGATCAAAGAGCAACAGAATGCATCTAGAACAAGAATTCAATAATATGTGAAAAGATACTTTATGCTTGGTCTAATTTCCTGCCAATGCAGTTTAGTTCAGAGTTGATAAAATGCAATATTTTATCAATATTTTTGACAAAATGCACAAAAAAATCAAAGGTAACTCAAAATTTAAATGTTAGCTTAGAGTTGTTATAACTACTGAAAAAATGATTACATTGCAAGGCAGTTAATTGCAGACTTCTTCATTAAAATGCAGAACTAATTAAATATGAACAAAATAGTGAATATGCAATATATGTGCAAATCTACCTTCAGGTCAGGATTAAATTCCAGGTGGCTGGGTGCATTACCTGCTTAGAATTGGAACATGAATAGGCCATTCAGTCCTTCCAGCCTGCTCTGTCTTCAACTGAATCATGGCTGATTATCTAACTCAGTAAAAGAAAAATGACCCTATCGTCAAATGCCTTGATGTCGTTAGCATCTACAAATCTATTGATCCCTACCTTGAAGTTATGTGATGACCAAGCTTCCACAGTCCTCTGGGTTACAGAATTCCAAACAGTCAACACGATCCAAGTGAAGAAATGCCTCCTTATTTCACTCCCAAATGGGTTGTCCCTTATTCTGAGACTGCGTTCAGTAACTAGAGATCCCACCCCAGCCGATGGAAATGTTCATTCTGCATTTATCTTGTCTACCTTTTATAAATTTTCTAAGATCCAGTTAAAATACCTCTCATTCTTGTAAATTCCAGAGAAAACATAGACAGAACAGTCATCTGAGGAATTACTCTTGTAAGCTTCCACTGCACTTGCTCAAGGAAACTCCACACTATACTCTACGTGCAGTCTCACTAACTGAATCAACAAATCTTTATTCCTGTGCTCGAATCTTTTTGCAAAAAAGGCCATACCATTTATCTTCACAATTAGCGGTAATACTTGTGTGCTAGCTTTCAGTGACTTATGAATAATAAGACCTAGATCCTTTGTGAAGTGTTGCTATCCAAATCTCTCAACCATTTAAGAAATGCTCTGCACTTCAGTTCCTCATTGCAAAATGGACAACTTCACACTTATCCACATCACGTTCCATGTTTTTGCCCACTCACTCAGCCTGACCAAATCGCCTTGAGCTTCTTAGCATTACCATCATAAACACACTCCCACCTAGTGTCATATTATTCATAAACTTGAAAAAAATATAATTGGTCCCATGTCA
The DNA here is from genome assembly GCF_037043375.1 of Chiloscyllium plagiosum. Classification (NCBI taxonomy): domain Eukaryota; kingdom Metazoa; phylum Chordata; class Chondrichthyes; order Orectolobiformes; family Hemiscylliidae; genus Chiloscyllium; species Chiloscyllium plagiosum. The sequence continues at coordinate 83,739,965 of NW_028270146.1, forward strand.
ATTCATGCTCAATGTCTTCAAGGCAGAGATGGATAAACTCTTGATCTCGCAAGGAATTAAGGGCTATGGGGAGAGTGCCGGTAAGCAGAGTTGAAATGCCCATCAGCCATGATTAAATGGCAGAGTGGACTCGATGGGCCAAAAGGCCTTACTTCCACTCCTATGCCTTATGGTCTTTATTTATCATTATATGTATTTATATATATATGATGTCGAAGTGCAGGTGTTGGACTAGGGCAGACCAAGTCAAAAATCACAAGACACCGGGTTATAGCCCAAACTATCGGATTCTGCTTCTACTGTCTTTTGCAGATGACAGTTCCAAAAACGTACAATCTACTGGGAGAAAGGAACTGTCCTTAAATGGGTAATCACTTATTTCAATGAGCTGGCCAGTGAAATAACAAAAAATACCTCAGAAATCACATAATTCTTTACTGGGCCACAAAATTATTTCAGTAAAATATGTTCTGTTGCCTACTGGTTACGTTAAAAACTTCTGGGTTTCACAAGAAGTACTGGAACAAATCTGATTCAGTAATGAATAAGAGAAAGACATTGAGTTTGACTTCTGTTCTTTTAGCGTAACCACTTATCACTGATATGTACAGGAATTAACAAGTATAATAAAACAAAATACGTTGAATTATATTAGGAGCTATAGGAGCAAATAAATAAAGCTTGATCAGTTTTACTAAAGAATTAACAACTAGTGAAAATATAGTCAAAGCAGTTTGAAGAAGGATTTGCGCACAGTGGAATCAGCATTGCTCGGACACCAAATGATGAATAAAGGGAGGGGTGATGCATACAGCAGAATGTAGTGAAACAGCACTTACACATAATACAGTCTCAATACATTTTACAGGAGAATTATGGAAAGAGATTTGAATCAAGCCATGTTAATGAGAAACTAGGCCAAAAACTTGGTCAAAGAAGCAAGCTTGAAGGAGTGCCTTAAAGTAGAAGGCAAGGTGAAGAGATTTAGGAGGAATTTCAGAACATATATTATAGGACCTTGAAGCCTGATGAAGGGTTTATGCCCAAAATGTAGATTTTCCTGCTTCTTGGATGCTGCCTGACCGGCTGTTTTTTTTTAAGCACCACACTCTCGACAAAGTTTGATATCAGAGCATTCTTGGAAATTGACTCAATTTCAGATAATGTGCGGACAGGCAACATTTATATGAAGGGAAGAAAAAGAGGGGCTGAAGGTTGATCTTCCAGGGACAGCAGAAGTAATGGTACAAGAGCATGAAAGGAAGTACTGCATATGCATTGCAGATGATTGTCTGCATCCAACGTAGTGGATGAAGACTAAATCAGACAAATGCAATTCAGGTGGTGGTGGTCATGAATTGCTGGGAGCAAAATTTCATGATCAACAATGTCAAAAGCAGTACACAGGTTGGGTAGGGCAAAAAGCATTACAGATTCTCTATGTTACCTCTTACACCTACACAGAAATTGTTCCTGGACTATGGTGGGAGAGGCAATCTGCTCAAATGGATTAATTCAAACAAGAACATCATAGAAAGATGGACTCAAATTTAAGACATGGCAATGATCCAGAACTTATGAAAAATAAGGGAAGTTGAAGTAGGACAAATAGTTCCCAAAGGTAAAAAAGGTCAAAGTTTGCTTTATTTTGAGAGGAGTGATTATATCATTTTAATTAATGTGTGCATTGATAGGGGGAGACCAATAATTTCTATCAACAGGAAACCAGTGTGGTCAACAAATTGGAGAAAGAGTGTTCAGAAAGCAAGAGCTCAGAGAGCACGAGGAAAAATAGGAAAAAACCCAGAGAAAGATATATCAAAATGATTTTCTGGTCTGATTTTTTTTCCCCAGAGAGAATTATGTTTCCTTTGATCTACAAAAAATCCAGAAAAAAAGGCTTCATTTTAGAAAATTAATTGAAGAAGGTGCGGGAGGGGATAGTGGCAAAAGGTTTGGGGGATAAGCAGTGGGAATGACTTCTTGGTTTACAAATTCACATTTCCTGATTTATTATGTTTACAGTCCTTTGGTATTATTAGTTTTCCTCCTGGCTATTTAGTTTGCAATGTTACATGAATTTTACAAATCTTCACTTGTAATTAGTTCACTAAACAGTTATTTTGCTGTTTATTGGGTTATGGATTTGTTGTCAATTATATTCAATTAGTTATATTCATTGCTTTTGTATCATATCCAAGGATTGTCTGCATTCCCCAATTCTGATGAAGTCACTACTTTTCCTTCAAAGTACCAGGAAAATAGAATTCCACTGGAGGAGGGAAACAGAGATTTGATCCAACAACAAGACCACCTTAACTGACAATGGTGTGTCTGAATCAGATAATTCAGACTGAAATTATTAACTTCTACCAGACTCACCTTCATAATCTTTGGTCGGCAGCAGAGCCAAAACCTCATACAACCTTTGTCTAAACACCACTGAAACACTCTTCAAAGGAGTTCCATATGATTTGTTAAGCGCAGGTAGTCTGTAATTATTTATTAAAATATTTATCACTTATCACCTCATGGCATCAAGCCAACTATTGCAGAAACAAAATCAAGACATGAAATTGTTTTGTTATATATTCTTATAAGTTCATTTATAAGCATTTTTATCACCAAAAAACAACCCAGTCTTCAATGTCCATTAAAAGAAAAAAAAAGCCAAAACACAAAAAAAATCCAACTGTCCAGCTAATAGCAGATCCAACCAATGCAATGGATTTGGGATAACATCAAGGGAAATGTTAACTCTAATTATGCCAATGTCAAGAAACATTGTTAATTCAAACATTATGAATAATATGCATAACAAACACAATGCGAACAGTAAACCACTTTTTTTCTGTGGAAGGCATTTTCCTGCTGAAATTCCAAAACAAAAATAACATATCAACGATGCAGTTACAACATCCTCATGCAATTCTTATAACAAAAAGAATGCACAATACCGAAAAATACAGACATCTCAAATAATTTGCTGTTGCATAACTTACTTTGTTGATAAAGCTACCGCGAAGGTAAGGAGTGGAAGGAGTCTCTCAGTTACATCATCAGTCAATAAATCTTTGCAATACAACATAAAGCACTTCATTGCTGAAATAAAATAAATACAAAACTAAATTATCAGTCTAAGAATATTTGTTTCAAACTCTACTCAAAAATGCTGAGTGAAGTTGCAACTGTAAAAATAATTACAAAACAAGCGAAGAAAAACAAAGTGCTATCCACACACAGAACTGTATCAAGATTCTTTTTGGCTACTGAGAGAATGGGAATTTACAACTTCTCGTTTCGTTTCAGTAGAACATATTCCAAAATAAAACATATGAGGCACATTAGCCCAATTGCCTTGGCCTTGTAAGAAACCAGAACCTCAAATGATAGTCAGTTTCTTTTTTTACTCAGGTAAACAATCCCAACAATATTATCCTTTCAGCCAGAAGGGAGAATTTGCCATTATCACTATTTCAGCTTTTTGTTTTCCCAAAGAGGGAAACAAAGTTCTACGTGGACACAAGTTAAATAACGACAATGAGTGAAAAGAAAATAATATATTCGTTCAGATATAATCTGGACGTAAGTTTACTTGTTGAGCTGGAAGGTTTGTTTTCAGACGTCTCATCACCATAATAAGTAACATAATCAGTGAGCCTCTGGTGAAGCCCTGGTGGTATAACCCGCTTTTTATTTGTGTTTAGGTTTCCTTGGGTTGGTGATGTCATTTCCTGCGGTGATGTCATTTCCTGTTCTTTTTCTCAGGGTGTGGTAAATGGGATCCAAGTCAATGTGTTTGTTGATAGAGTTCTGGTTGGAATGCCATGCTTTTAGGAATTCTTGTGTGTCTCTCTCTTTGGCTTGTCCTAAGATGGAAGTGTTGTCCCAATCAAAGTGATATCTTTCCTCATCTGTATGTAAAGATACTAGCGAGAGTGGGTCATGTCTTTTTGTGGCTAGTTGATGTTCATTATCCTGGTGGCTAGTTTTCTGCCTGTTTGTCCAATGTAGCGTTTGTTACAGTTCTTGCGAGGTATTTTGTAAATGACATTAATTTTGCCTGTTGTCTGTATAGGGTCTTTCAGGAACTATGCAGAGCAGAGTAAAATCACCAGTACAGTGTATTCAACAAGAATGGGTACCCAATGAACACAGTCCACTGATTTCTCAGCAACAAACTCAAACAAGCAGACAAAACATGTCCAGAAACCCAAGCCACTCTCCCCGACATCAAAGGCATCTCAGAAATGACTGCCACACTACTCAGATCCCTTGGCATCATGGTAGCCCAAAAACCCACCAACACACGAAAACAGCAGCTAATGAACTTGAAAAACCTATAAAGACAACAAGCAAAACTAATGTCATTTACAAAATACCTTGCAAGAACTGTAACAAATGCTACATTGGACAAACAGGCAGAAAACTAGCCACCAGGATACATGAACATCGACTAGCCACAAAAAGACATGACCCACTCTCACTAGTATCTTTATATAAAGATGAGAAAGGACACCACTTTGACTGGGACAACACATCCATCGTAGGACAAAACAAACAGACATGCACAAGAATTCCTCGAAACATGGCATCCCAACTGGAACTCTATCCACAAACACATGGACTTGGACCCCTTTTACTAACCCCCGCTGAGAAAAAAAAGAAAGGGAATGACATCACCACAGGAAATGATATCGCCAACCCAAGGAAACCCAAACACACAAATAAAAAGCAGGCCATACCACCAGAGTTTCAAAAGAAGCTCACTGATGAGGTTATCGAGTATGGTGACGAAACATCTGAAAACAAACCTTCTAGCTCAGCGAGCAAACTTACATCCAGAACCTCAACCTGAGCTACAAATCTCCTCATATCTCACTCAGATATAATCTGTTTGGTTTCACATTTTACGACATGTATTTAAGCATCCTTTAGTACTTAATTTGTATTCTTAGGTTATTTTATTTTAGTTTATTCTAATTTGCTGTAATTAAAGATTTCTTCACTCAATTGCTCATTTTACATCAAAAGTGATACAGGATCCTTTGGAGCCCATCCAGTTTCAGGAGAGTGTTAACTGGGAAGCAAAAGGACTGCAAGAGTGTCCATGGTATGCTCAACAAAATGAGGCTGTATGAAGTGCGAAGTAATTTTCCTGCAACAACACAAAGTTTCAAATGTCTTACCACAGAGAGCTCCTGCACGTTCTTCCAGCATCACCTGCCATGTGAAGCAATCCCCACGACTTCTTTCCATTTCCAAGTCTTTTGGGGATTGAGGGAATACACTTTTCCAAAGCAAGAGGATTCTTGGAAGATGACAGTGTATGACTGCTGGCCCTGAAATTACAAACTGGTAACATAACGGGTGCCAAATTTGGAAAAAATAAACATAAAATCATCTAATATTTGCAAGTAGTTCACCCATTATAAACACTCCAGATTAAGACAATTATAGTTAAGATCAAGTATAAAGTAATATATTAGACCAACTAAAATTCATTTAAATTTGTCTTACATTTTATAATAGGATGACAACTAGTTACACACTGAGCAAATGTTCATTTGTTGCACTATGCAATTTGAAGTTAGGTTAACGAATGTATAAAGTAGCATAATGTCCGCATAATGTCCGCATGCCCAACATGAATGTTCAAAACAAGCTGTCTACTCAGAGCATGGCAAGCAGTTACTATGAGGGTGCAGATCCATTTATATTCATTGAAGATGAGCAACCTATTAGACATTTACCAAAAATTCTCCTGTGCTAATGTTTGGGGAGAATTTTCCTATCTCCTCCTGAAGCACAAGTGATTTTTGAAGGCTTTTTAAAAACCTTCTAGACTAAAACATGCAGAGGTATAAGGATGGTTGAAATTAATGTCAAATGTGGGGCATTTTTACTAGTTATGAACAAGAAGCTTCACATTGCATTATTTTTTGCTCATTTGAGTGAGAAGGTCAGAGGAGAAGTCTGCATTTTTAAATAAAAGATCAATGGAAAGTAAAACTGCATTTAAAAAAATACTTGTTAGGAATCATATGGCTTCAAATAAATTCTGGTCTTATGTGAGAACACTTGCTGCTTTTTCATTATTACTATTGTTATTCTTTTATCAATTTTGTATTGAGCTGGAAAGAACTTGTGGAATTTGGGACAGCTTGTGGTAGAAGAACAGACCAAACAAACTGTTTATTTTTGAGGCGCCAGACCTGGAGGCTAATTGCAGATTAAACTTTGATTAAGAAAGTGTCAAATTTACTGATGAGAGAAAGATACATAAGAAAATATTGTAGAAAAGTCACACAGAAGCTATAAAGGTTCACAGATGGGTACGCAGGAAGTGCTTATGGAATTAAAACAATTGATAGGAAGGGAGAGTTCATCAGCATAAACATGAAAGTTCGTCCAGGATTATGAATTACAAATAATTACAGCCATTTGGCCCAATTGATCTATGTCAGTGTTGTGGACCACACAAACCTCCCCCTACCCTTCTTCATCCAACCTCATCAAGATATCTTTCCATTTCTTTCACTAGCTCCTTATGTCTACAGATGACATCATGAGGTAGAAAAAGGGACGTGATGACAGACCCACAGGTAGCGATGGACAGATGGAAAAAAAGCCATTATTAGAGATTCATTGGCCATGTGTGGATTAGAGGAGCAGTCAAGAAGAAAGCTGGTATGCTCTGTTGTAGCAAATGTTACCTGTGCAGAAAATTGCGTTTATGACTTTGATCAAAGCTGTTTTGGGAGGAAATAAATGGGATTCAAGGCATTTGAAAAATCATATTTTGAAAACTACTGTACATAATAACTTCACAACATGATTTTTGAAAATAAAGTTTAGAGATACAGCATTAACTTAAGAGGACAGACAATTTGAAATTTTTTAGTATTTTAATGACACGATTGGATCTTGATTGGACTCCTAATTATCAGATGCCTCACAGATCAACATATCTTTAAAATGTTAAGAATCCGCTAAAATCTCTGCAGCGCCAACAGTTACAATTAAATAAATGCCAATAATTCATCACTTTCCTCTCTTAAGAACTCTGACACTTTTAATTTAGGAATCAGATTTTGTTTTGCCTCTGGTTGTTAACCATCTTACCTAGTGTCATAAGTGCAGAAAAAAGAAGCCAACCAGCTTGAGTGCGGTGTACTGAAAGGCGACTATTTTGGATTGCAGTACGTAAGGAATCCTCTGCTTGGGTCATTATCAACTGGAATAAATTAATTTAAAAATGGATTTTCAATATACATTGACCATGGATATGAACAAAAATTGTTTAACAGCACCATATAAACATAAGTGGAAAAATATATTTGATGACGAAAGATTTGGTGTTCAATAACAAAACAGCAGTGCTTAAAATCAATTTATTTCTGCTTCTGAATCATCTTAAGTTTTCTTGTCCAAATAAACAGAAGCAAAATCATTACCTTTCCTTTCTCATGAGGGATACCTAGTGGACAATGCTGGACTGCTCCTAGCAGTGCTGCTATTGCAAAACTGTAACCAGTTACTGCTTCAGGGGAAGATCTCAGAGCACTTAGGCGTTCAGTGCAACGATCCAGAAGAGGAGAAATCTCAGATGGCAATGCCACTGCGAAACAACGCAAACACCAAGCTGCAGCTAATCTAGCTGAAACACTGGGATGCAGCAGCACTGAAATTACTTTGTCCAGCACACCTGACAAAAGATGTATACATTTGAGTTTTGACTTGCATTTTCAAAAAGAAACAATTTTAGCTTTTTAACCAAGATATTCAAAACTTTTGCCTTCAAGCTGGTTGCCAGTTAGGTTGTTCAATACTTTTACTGACAAAGGACTCACCTACTGCTAACATAAAAACAAGCAGACATAAGATCAGACAGTTCAGTCCATCATTTCATAAAAATAGATATTCACCAATGCACCCCAATATCCAATTGTTCTTTGAATAAGATTGGAGTTTTAAATATTCACTACCTTTCCCAGAATTAAGTGTTATTTATTCTGTTGACAAAATTCTCTTTTACCCTTTCGTGGCCATCTACTCATCATACAGTAATGCACAAGATAGGATTTGTATTAGTTGAGTGTAATGAGCTCAAAATTCATATGCAGATCAGTACTGACATTAATAATATCCTTTTAGATGTAATTGCAGTTTGTTAAAAATGACCTGGATTTTGCAGTCGTAATGACACTCACTTTCAGCATTTAACTTCATTACAGTTGTGAAACTGACATCAATTTCTAACATCTGCACAGGTGCAGTTAAACATCAACATCCACAAATTGCTTTCAGTGATTACCTAATCCTCCTCAGGATATGCCACTGAAGTCGCTGCAGATGACCATTTTGGAAATCAATTTAACCCACTCCAATACTACCGTACTTAAAATTATAACAAGTTGAGCCTTATTGAACAACATTTTTTTTCTTAGAACAATGCAATAAAGTTAATGGCTTCTGACAACCTCCTACACCCTGAAAAGCAAAGTTAATGTTTGGAAATTTTCAAATTTCAAATCAGATCAAACATGGATTGTTAGTGAGGAAAATTATCATATTAATATGTCAACTTTGGTCTAATACTTTTTTTATATAGAGGTTTACAAAATTATGAGGGGCATGGATAAGATAAATAGACAAAGTCTTTTCCCTGGGGTCAGGGAGTCCAGAACTAGAGGGCATAGGTTTAGAGTGAGAGGGGAAAGATATAAAAGAGACCTACGGAGCAACTTTTTCACAGAGAGGTTGGTACATGTACGGAATGAGCTGCCAGGGGAAGTGGTTGAGGCTGGTACAATTGCAACATTTAAAAGGTATTTGGATGGATATATGAATAGGATGGGTTTGGAGGGATATGGGCCAGGTGCTGGCAGGTGGGACTAGATTGGTTTGGGATATCTGGTCGGCATGGACGGGTTGGACCGAAGGGTCCGTTTCCATGCTGTACACCTCTATGACTATGACATGTGTCCCCAATTTTAATTTCACACTCCGTAAACCTAATAACACATTTATATAGGAAGAAATACACCTTACTTCTCAACATCTGCATATAAACATTCGTCAATGTGAGTAACATCACCTGTTGCTGGACTCCTGGTGATTATTGCAACTTGGCACCAGAATCAAACAAACAATAGGAAATGCACTGCTTTTTTGCTTTCAAGATCAATAGAAAGTTCCATTACCGCCAATCACAAAATTTAAACAATCATTTTAATATATTTTCTGCACCACTACACAGTGTATTTAATATCCCGAGATGAATTGTAAATTTAATGGCGGATGTGTTTTTTTTAAGCATATGATGGTACTCAGGCCTCTCGAGTGGTACCTGCTTATGACCTGCTAATGAATTCAGGACCCTTTGAGAGAAGTGATTTTTTGTCATCTGTTTTAAATCTAGAGCCCCTTATCCTAAAACTATGACCTCTCATTCCAGAGTGCCTCACAATCCAAATCATTCAATCTAATGTCAAATAGCTTTTTAACAGATTGCTTTACTGGTCTTACTCAGGAAACCTCATATGTACAACTCGCTCTTGCAGTTCTTTGGGATAGAATCCATAATACGTACAAATTATGGAACTTTTCATGGTTTGAGTGATAGGATTACATTCAATCAGTACCTGCAAGCAACAATTCGGATCATCAGCAAGTAAAACATTTACATTTAATGAGAGCAAACCTTGCGGGTGAACTCATTCAAACATATTTTCACATTCTCTAATGTAAACATTACACCACTACAGTCACATTAATATTCAGATGATCATGTCAGAGAACAGCAACACGAGATGAGACAATTGGAATTTCATGGTCTCCCTCACAGACCGAAAGGCAGATATGCATCTCCATGTCGTATTGGGCATTCGGTGTCAACCACGGCAGTTTGTGGTTGAGGTATTTCACTGCTGTGAATTCTGCTTTCCATGTTCAGTATAAGAGTATGTCTAACTTTCAGTATTAGTGGATAACCACAAATTAGTTTTAACAAATTAAGGCACTCGTCCAACTGTCTAGTTTATTGCATAATAGCAATTGTATCTAACTACATTTGGTAGTTAGATACAATTACAACTATCAGTAGCCAGGGATGACATGTGTCACCATTGTGATTTGTTGCTGAAAGATGATGTAACATCAAAGTGGGTGGATTTTAAGGCAACTTTCAGAACCATTACTGCATATAACATCCAGTACTGAAGTACTTGTCATATTACCTATGGTAGAATCCTGAAGCAATGGGGCAGCAGTAGAACCAAGGCCTTGCACTAGACTGCCCAATTCTTGAAGGGCACAGACAAGTACATGTTGGCTTGCAGATACATCCATTGTATCCAACTTTGTCTCCATATTGGTGTCACTCATCGCAGCATCTAGCAATTAAGGGAAATATAAAGCAAAATATTGTAGATACCAAGGATAAGTGCACACAAAATATAAGCAAAACGAGTAGAGAAACTTTGAGCTGAGTTTATTGCTCAAGTGTTATACCAAGTTGAGCTTTACAACCTTGACAAAGATAAAGCGAATCCAGAAGTCAGAGCCAGGTTCAGTTCAGAAGATCCACATCAATACATGTGCTGTTCACAAGACTAAAATTAATCAAAGCCTTGATTTTTCTTCAATAATCTGATAAATGTCAGTGAGTTAGCCTGTCTGTCTGCCTCTGGGATAGACAGTAAAAGAGAGTCACATCTGGTAATTATGAAAAAACTTACCAAAAGGAAATGCTTGCAACTTTGTCAGTTAAAGTTTGAACTGTTCAAGTAAAGCCATGATTATGAGTTCACTGAGGTTGAATGTTTGTACAACATGTTGGAAAAAAGTGCTGATTCTTTCTTTATGCTGTTTTTAAGATTGTTCCAAATTATGTACAAAGCTTTGTCTTCTTTCCCTTTTCTTCTAAGTAGACTTATGTACTTTTGTTAAAAGTAAATTGGGAGATTTGCGTGAATATCTTTAGAGGCAGGCCACCATGGCAACTAAATTGCAAAAATAAAACTTGTAATTTTTCAAACCAGGTATCACTCTGGAATCTGACTTATTTAGTGTTACCATCAGCTGAAAAATTCTTAACGCATACTACTGAATTTAACAAGCTATATTCCTGGAACAATCCAGTGATGCATTGTATAAAAGTATTATTCATAAGATGGCATCCTTTCTCATAACATTTAATTTGCCATACATTATCAAGAACAATACATGAAGCACAAATCACATGAATTGAGAGGCAGCCACAGTGTAGAATAAAATGTAGAAACTGCAATAAACGTTTCAAATTGTACATCCAAAGATAAAGGATGTTGCCAGGGTTGAAGGATCTAAACTACAGGGAAAGGCTGAACAGGCCGGTGCTGTTTTCCCTGGAGCATCGGAGGCTGAGGGGTGACCTTATAGAGGTTTACAAAATTATGAGGGGCATGGATAGGATAAATAGACAAAGTCTTTTCCCTGGGGTCGGGGAGTCCAGAACTAGAGGGCATAGGTTTAGGGTGAGAGGGGAAAGATATAAAAGAGAACTAAGGGGCAACTTTTTCATGCAGAGGGTGGTACGTGAGCTGCCAGAGGATGTGGTGGAGGCTGGTACAATTGCAACATTTAAGAGGCATTTGGATGGGTATATGAATAGGAAGGGTTTGGAGGGTTATGGGCCGGGAGCTGGCAGGTGGGACTAGATTGGGTTGGGATATCAGGTCGGCATGGACAGGTTGGACCGAAGGATCTGTTTCCATGCTGTACATCTCTATGACTCTATAACTGTGGAGCCCACATACAAAACTACATCTCAACATTAAGCTTTCTTTGTTTGGCATGAAGATTATCCTAGATTGATTCTACTTTCTTACCTACAGCTTTCTTCTGTTTACCGACAACCTGGCAGATCTCTTTGGCTGCTGCAATCTGAGCTTTCTCTCCAAGCAGACTTCCTACTGCAGATCGAAGGATAAATGAAACACAACGGCGACAACATATGGCATCAATTTGCGTCTGGGTAGCTTTTGGGTGAGACACCAACTCCAAAACATGTTCAAGTACGGCAGCAAAATTCAGTTCCAACCACTGCCCACCCAGTGTAGAAATAAAAGCAACATAAGCCTAGAAAAACATGAATCAATGAAAATTGCGATTGCTTCTAATTTCAAGACCCAACAAAATACATTTGAATAACATTACACAACTCAGTTAATTATCCCTTTCCATCACACATTTCATGATTAAATTCAAAGTTGTTGTAAACTGCACAAAACTAAAATGAGTAATCTGGGGATCTAAGATGGCGGCGATCCGAAAAGATCACACTGCAGAGCTTTGCATTGCAGCAGGAGCAGGATGGTCCTTTAACCCACCGAACGCAGGTCATCAGGATTTCTTGGGGTATTGGAAAGATTGTGGAGCTCCAAGAAACATTTTAAAATTGACTTACCTGTATTTTCAGCTGTCCAGAAATGCCTAAAAAGGGAGGAGGAGCATCTGAGGCCAGGCCTGCAGCTCAGCCTGCAGCAGCCTCGGAGCCGATTACTCTCCAGGACCTGGTGAACCAGCTTTCGAAATCTCGCGAGATGTTGGGGAAAGAGATTGAAAAGAAGTTGGCTCCAGTCTCTCTCATGCTGCAGAAGCATGAGCAGCAGCTGGGAGACCTGGAGAAGAGGATGGATGAGGTGGAGCACAGGGTCACAGTGGTGGAAGCTGATGCCAGTTCATTCAAGGAAGAGATCCAAGCCCTGAAGACACAGGTTCGTAACTTGCATGACTAAGTGGATGATCTTGAAAACAGGGGCAGGAGAAAAAACATTTGGATCATCAGTCTGCCGGAGGGTAAGGAAGGTGAGCGACCTGCGGAATTTGTTGAAGATTGGCTTCTGAAATTCCTTGACTTGGAGGCTGGCATGAAAGGATTGAAGATAGAGAGGGCTCACTGAGTCGCAGCGCGGAGGTCGGGTCTGGGTCAACGCACTCGTCCTTTCCTGGTGCGGTTCCATCATTACCGGGATAAGGAGAGAGTTATAGAGGCTTCCAGACTCTCGGGGTAGGATCCAAAGGCCCTAATTTACGAGGGGTCTAAGCTCATGTTTTTTCAGGACTTTTCAGAAACGAAAATTGTATGATTGCGTCAAGAGAAGACTGAAGGAGCTTGGGATTCAGTACTCCCTGAGATATCCGGCAGTGCTTCGGATCACCTTAGATGGATCCATGCATCTCTTTGACACATCGGAGAAGGCAAGAGACTTTGTGGACAAACTAACCTAATTTAAACAATTGTAGTATGTATAAATATTGTTGCTTGGGTATGCGTTTATCATTCTGTAAAAGAAATGGAGGAAATCCAGTTGGAGCTTTGTTTTTCCCCTTTTTTTTCGTCTATTGATAATAATTTGGTTCAAACTATGTCTGGCGGAGGTTAAGATGTACATTTTAAATTTCTAAGTTAGGACATACCAAAGGATGGGTGGGGTATTTGTTCCCCCTTTTTTTTTAAAAGAAAGAATTTTTTAAATTCATATTTATATTCTATGGGGTGTTTATTCTTTTTAGCTTGTGCTTGCGATGCGGCTCTAGCTGGGAGAAGTGAAGGTGGTTGAGATGGTTAGATGCCTATTTATGGGCAGTTCGGGACGGGTAGTTGCCCCCTCCGGCCAGGGGGTGAGTTCCCCTACTCAGCGCTACTGGCACTTTATATATTGTTTTGTTTTCTGGTTTTTGTTGTTTTTTATTTTTAATAATTTCGTATGTTTGTAAAATGTAGTGGTTTTAGTTTATGTAGTTTTTATATTTGGGGGACCATGCGACACTAAGGCTCAGCAATTTGTATTTCAGGTTCCTCCTCTCTGGAATTTAAATATAATTGCAGAAGATTATGGCTAATGATTTGATTAAATGGTGTACCTGGAATATCAAGGGAAGTCACTCACCAATTAAGAGGAAGAAGGTACTCTTGAGTCTTAGAAAGGAGAAGGTGGATATTGCTTTGTTACAGGAGACACATTTGGATGACAAGGAGCATCTGAAATTAGAGGAGAATGGCTTTGACCAAGTTTATTTTTCATCATTTAATACCAGAATTAGGGGAGTGGCTATATTGGTAAGGAAAAATCTCTCATTTAAATTGTTGGAATGTGTTAAAGACACATACGGGAGGTTTGTAATTCTTAAAGCCTTGATAAATGGGGAAGAATATGGCATTTTAAATGTTTATTGTCCCCCAGCTCATCCTCTTGAATTCTTGGTAGATGCTTTTTCTAAACTGATAAGTCTCAAGTCTCGGCACATCATTATTGGGGGAGATTTTAACTGCCTCATGGACCCCACAGTAGACAGGTTGCCTAAAGGTCCCTCGATACTCTCTGCACAAACTAAACAGTTATTGGGTCTGTGTGGGGAATTATGGTTGGTGGACGTCTGGAGGTGTCTCCACCCTACAGGTAGGGATTTCACTTTTTTATCCAATCCGCATAGATGTCACATGAGGATTGATTTTTTTCTGACCCCTGCGGGACCCCTGGATCTGGTGGCATCCTGTACGATTGGTAATATTGCCATCTCTGACCATGCTCCAGTGTACTTCATGGTTAAAATTAAGGATGTTACAGCGGATTCAAGGTACTGACAAACGGACCCCTTTATCCTCATGGACAGCAAGTTTGTGCAGTATTTCTCTAGGGAATTTCAGGCATTCCTAGACATCAACATAGGCTCGGTTGATAGCTCATCTGTTCTCCGGGAAACTTCCAAAGCTTATGCCAGGGGGTTAGTTATTTCATATTCCACCAGTAGGAAGCGGCAGAAGGGTGAGCAGCAAAGTCTCCTTGTCGCACGGTTGAAGGCAGCCGAGAAGGCCTATTTTGACAGACCCTCGCTGGTCAAATTACAGAGGATTACGGCACTGCGGTCTGCATTAAATTCTGTGCTCACGCAGACGGCAAAGAAGGAGCTGGCTTTCGCAAAGCAAAGGTTAAACAAGCATGGTGACAAGCCAGGCAAATACTTAGCATACCTTGCCAGAAAGAGAAGTGCCCCACAAACCATTACAGCGATTAGGGAAGGGTCTGGGAACCTAACATGTGATTCTAAAAAGATTAATGTGGCGTTCCAGAGATTCTACTCTAAATTGTATCAGTCTGAGATTTGTAAGGAGAGGCAGGCCAAAATGGAATCCTTTTTTCGAGATCTGAAGCTCCCAGGTGTGACTCCCGAACAACAGCCCTTTTTCAATGCCCCATTATCAGAGCAAGAAGTGCAGGAAGCTGTGAGACAGCTTCAAAATGGAAAGGCGTCCGGTCCTGATGGACTTCCCTGTGAATTCTATAAGGAATTTATAAGTATACTGTCAGGCCCGATGCTCAATATGTTCAATGATTCATACAGTCCTGTTTGTCTCCCACCATCTCTTAGTGAGGCCAATATTTCACATCCTTAAAAAAGGGAAGGATCCAGAAGACTGTGCTTCATACAGGCCAATCTTGCTCTTAAATATGGACTTTAAGTTCCTCTCTAAGGCTCTCGCGTTAAGGCTGGAGACTGTGTTACCCTCTATTATTAAAGAGAATCAGACAGGCTTCATAAAGGGTCGCAGATCCTCCAATAACATTAGGAGGCTGCTTAACCTAATTCAAGAGTGCCAACAGCAGTCAATACAGGGATTGGTGATTTCTTTAGATGCAGAGAAGGCATTTGACCGAGTTGAGTGGCCGTATCTTTTCTATACTCTAGACCGGTTTGGTCTGGGCGAAGTTTTCATAAGCTGGATAAAGGTTTTCTACAGTGCACCTCTCACTGCGGTCATTACCAACGGGGTACGATCAAGCAATTTTAATATTTCTAGGCGCAGCTGGCAGGGCTGTCCCCTTTCACCATTACTTTTTACGTTGGTGATTGAACCGTTAGCAGAGGCCATTCGTGGGGATCTCAATATATCAGCTCCAGAAGTGGGGTCAAAATTACATAAAATCTCGCTGTATGCAGATGATGTTCTAATTTTCTTGACAAATCCAGCAGTCTCAGTGCCTTGCCTGATACAATGCATTCACGCGTTTGGCGCTTTTTCAGGATACAAGATTAATTTTGCTAAATCAGAGGCTATGCCTATGGGTGGTCTTACGAAAGAGTTGGCTCTTGAGAGTGACTATAGATTCCCAGTTAGGTGGTCACAGGGGGGGTTTGTGTATTTGGGCATATTCATTACTCCAGTTCTGGACTGGCTGTTCAAAGACAATTTTATTCAATTATTTGAAAAAATTAAAGATCTCCAAAGATGGGAGGCATTTCCAGTCTCATGGTTGGGTCGGATAGCGCTTATTAAGATGAATATTCTCCTTCGTTTGCTATACCCTATGCGGATGCTCCCCCTGATTTTCAATAAACAAACACTCAGGAGACTGAAAGGTTGGTTCAGCTCCTTTATCTGGCACCTCATTAAATTAGCCAAACTGCAGTTGCCTCACAGATTGGGAGGAGTAGACCTTCCGGACATTAAAAATTACCAATTAAGCTCACTTTTAACCTACGTAAGTGATTGGGTTTGTGGGGACCCTCTTTCAAAATGGCTAGATATCAAAGTCTCCCAGGCAAGGTGCCCCCTTACCAGTTTGCTGTTTTTGGACAAAGTGAGGACAGTTAGGGAATATTGCCATAACCCAATAGTCATCAATACTGTTAAAGCATGGAGGGCAATTCGGCAGAGGGAAGGTAACATTGGCAAAACATCTTTGTTTACACCTTTAGTGGGTATGCCGAGTTTTAAACCAGGTATGATAGATTCAGGATGTAAACGCTGGGCAGCTAGGGGTGTATCTTGCATGGGTGATTTATTTGAGGGAGATGTAATGATGTCCTTCGATCAGTTGGTATAGAAGTACAAGTTACCTAATAGAGACCTCTTCGTTTTTTTCAAGTTAGGGATATTATTCAAAAAAAGACCACATTTTTGACTGATCCCTACAAATCTGACATAGAAAGAGGGGTACTAAGGGCTAAGAGTACACTCTCTGTCAGTACTTTATATCATCAATTGGGGGGTGCCACCTCAGATGAGTCTGATCGACTCTGCAAGATGTGGGAAAGAGAGCTGGGTGTTGAAGTTTCTTCAGAGGCATGGAAGGATATTTGGGACAATGCAAGGAAGACATCAATTTGCAATAGGACCCATGCTTTACAGTGGAAGATTCTCCACAGGGTCCACTTAGCCCCAGACCATTTGTCAAAATTTAAACTCGGGGTATCTTCAGCATGCCCCAAGTGCAAGGTCTATATGGGTACTCTTACCCATTGTCTTTGGTCTTGTGACAGGCTTCAAACATATTGGAGCGCTGTGGTGGGTGCAATGGAGAGGATTTTAGGTGTAGGGGTGTTTTAATTTTATGCTTCTCTATATATGTTTATACATTTGTATAGGAGGGTGTCTTGGGGAATTTTTTTTATTATTTGGGTTTAGTTTAGTACTATTTCGTACTGTTTTGAATTGCATTGTTTTGTATTTGTTGTAATGTTTAAAAATCTATTTTTTCTTAATAAAAATACATTATTAAAAAAAGAGTAATCTGGAGCTTATCTTTGTATCATATGTACATGGTAAGTGGTAACCATAGGGAAAGACTTACTTATTTCATGTCTGGGAAATTCGCAACGGTTTTTCGAAGTTTTTGAAAAGAATTTGTAAAGGTTTGCATCACTTGTAAAGGAATAAAGATTTTTTGGGATAATAATGAATATTGGTCTGTACAACCTCATAACAATTGATATGGAAAGAATACTAAAAGGAAGGAAGTTTAACTACAGAGGCCATCAAGACAAATGAGAGGATCTGAACAGAGTGAAGGTGGTCAGCAATTAGAGTCATAGAGCTGGATTTCTGGGCAACCAAAAAGCATATCCTCTGTTGCCACTGTTTCTATCACTTTCAAGTAACAATTTCCAGAATCAGCCATCCCATATGAAGACAAAGGTGGTTGACCTACATTACCACAACTGACAGGATCCAAGAGTTGAGAAGGTTTTAGAAAAAAGTACGGCATTTTGCAGAAAATTGTACGGCATAACCGGTTTACATGAAAATCGGGCTATTTCCTTGAAACAGAGACCAAACATTCTGCACGAGGAAGATCTCTGCTTGGAAGAACTTTGAGGCTGAAAATATTGGCCAGACAGGCAGAATGGACTGGGATAGATTTTCTAGTATTGGCTATTTCATGTGTAATTTTTAGTTCATTCCAATATGATTTGATTATTAATTTATATCATGTAAATTCATTCTGACGAGTATTGAAAGAAAAATAATAAAGTGATTTCTTGTTCAGTTATGTCTTGATTTGGCAACTGTTTGATAAACTTGGGTTTTTGTTTTGAAAAACAGTTCTCCACTGGGATCATAACAATGGAATTTAGACATCAATGGCAAAGCCAGCATGTATGACGAATTCCCAGTTGTCCTCAAAACGATCAGCCACTATTTTGAACTGAAGTTCATACACTACAAATATATCCAGAATGCAGTTTGAGACTCAATTCTAGAACTTTAACACAGCAACAGCAAAGGAATGGTGATAAATTTTCATTTGAATTGTGAAAAACCTGGAGATGAATTTGCAGATCTTGGTACACCCAGGTAACTGATGCCACATTGTTCTTCTAGATGATGTGGTCACTGGTTTGAAGATTTGGTTGAATTTCACCAAGTTGCTACAGTGCATCTTGTACACTGTTGTCACTGTGCCAGTCCTCGAAGTGGTGTTAATCAAGTGGTGTGTGTTGTTTTGATAGTTTTGAGTGAGATGAGTGCAATGTATTCATCATGCTCCTGACTTGTGCCTTGTTGACACCGGATAGATTTTGGGGAATCAGCAAGAAGAGGTAATCATCGTAAAATTCTCAGTATCTGAACCACAGTCGTCACCACCACAGTATTCATCAGGCTGGTCTATCTAATTTTCTGGTAAATGGTAACAAAAAGGTTGGTGAAGGTGGTGAACTCAGTATTTGTAATGTTAATGATGATAGGGAGAGGATTAGATTGCTTATTATTGATGATAGGTCATTGCATGGCACTTCTGCGACACGTATGCTACTTGCCAATCATCCTCCTAAGCCTAAATGTTGTCCACAGCGTACCACACAGAGGCATGGACTGATGACTTACCAATGGGCCAAAAATCTGCATTCATCAGCAAACCACTTTTGACCTTTACGATGGAGGAAAGGTCAGAATGATTCATGGGCTGGGCCTAGGGCACTACCCTCAGGAACAGGCAATGATGTCTTTGCACTGAAATGAATAGTCTCCAAAAGTCTTTACCAACTTATTGGTATGACTGCAACTCGTGGAGAGTTTCCCTTCAATTCTCATTGACTATAACTTCACTTAGGCTCCTTGGTGCCAGACTTAATCAAATGTATCCTCGACGTTAGGAGGAATTGTTTTTTACTTCATTTCCATAATTCAATTCTTGCCCATATTTGGGCAAAATTTACAATGAACTCTGGAGTTGATTGTTCCTGGTGGAATCTGAAGTCAGCTTCAGTGAGCAGGTTAAGTACCCCTTGACAGCTCTGTTGATATCTTCTTCACTCTGATCATGATCGAGAATGGATTTATGGGGGAAGAAATTGGCTGAATTGATTAATTCTGTTTTTTCTTGTAGACAGAACATAATTGGGCAATCTTCTAAATTGGCAGGTAGACGCTAATATGGTAGTTGTACTGAAATTGCTTGACTAAGAGTCTCACTAGCACAGGAATGATACAGCACAGAAGATGCAGATATCCTCAGCACTACAGCTGGTACAACATCAAGGCCTGCAGTGTACACAATGCACTTGGCAATTTCTTTATTTCATACTGAAAGAAATCAAATTGGCTGAAGACTGTGATGTTGGAGAGCTGAGGAAGATGTCAATTAATCAAGAAGTAACAACGACATAAAGAAGGTCAAAATATCATACCCCAGACTTCCTTCAATCTTAATGATTAACAGCTTCTGTGGATTAATAGTTTTCAAGTCTACCACTGGTTCATAGTACACCACACAGTAAAGGGCCATTCCCTTAAAATGAGGAGGATGATCACAAGAAAGAAGCAAAGAGGATATTCCATGCCTGAGAAAGTAGCATTTCAAAAAGCATACTATCAATTATTTTAAAATGTTCCACAAACTTTTACATAATATTTGTGTATTTTCATACATTTATACACTTCAATACTTTTTGATTCTACAACAAACAAAAATGCAGTTAAAAGAGACTCCATACATGGTATCTCAAAGGTAAAACTGAAATGTAATTTCAAACCTGAGTTACTCCAATCCGAATATCCCGGTTCACAGAACTGCCTCCTTTTAGCATTTCTCCACTGACACGCAAGAACCCGCTGCCTCCTCGCAAGAAGCCAGAAGCCAGCAAGTTCATAGTTTCCTCCAGTGTGGTTTTACGAACAACCTGCCTCACACCTGACAGAAAAAGGAACAACTAAGGTAAACTTTTAAACACTAAACCCACAGACTATAGTAGTACACAAAATAGGTATCTCCAGTATGTTTTCTAGGTTATCTATTAGATTTAATCCTCCCAATGAGTGGACAATGATATTAAAATGGAGAGGCACGGTTTCAGTCAAATTATGCTGGTTAGTATGACATCAACAAAATTCAAAACCAAATTTTAAGTGTTATAGAACCCTGCAGAGACCGAGAATCTTTTTTTGTTAGAATAAAACAAATCCCGATGAGGTCAACGGAAAGAAAGCCGAAGCACAACATTTCACCTTTTAAACATGTTATTGTAACAAACCAACTAAAACTACCATAAATCAAACATTAACAGATGAAGGATATTTTGAATAAAAACATAAATTTCACTTCAAATGGACTATATTTCAAGTAGTTATAAGGATTTCTACTACTTGGTGCACCAAGTGCCATCTCTCAGACTTTGTAGCTTGGGCTGAGTTTTCAAGGATTTCGCATCTTCCTTCTAATTGTTTGTCTTTGTGTCATATTCACCAGCAGCCATGTGCCAACTAAAGTCCCCAGTCCCCCTTTACTGATAATGCAGAATTCTACAAACACTCTCTCACTTGTGTCACAACAGTCCCCAAGACATAGAATCTTCAGAGATTTTCTTCCTTCTCTAACTCCTTGATACAGTCTTATTGGTTCTGGAACACCAACACAATAGTCATGGGTCTTAACAAATCAACAATACCACATCATCCAATTTTCAGTGTTTGTCTTATCCAATTGTACAATACATCCAGTAACACAGTCACTGTTCTATTCTCAGAGCCCTACTTCAACATCAGGATCTGGTAAAAAAAAACTGCCGAACTGAAAAGTCTTCCATTTAAAGAGGAGACAATGTTTCCTCTTTACTTAAATTACTGGCATTCTAAACTAGCAAACATGAAGAAAAGACTGGAAGTCAAGCTGTCACTGTAATCAGCTTTTGATTTACTCTTAGTTTCTTCGTTGTTCACCCCTATGGCGAACCACATGGGCATTTCTTGGAATCTAATATTGAATACAATCAAATTACACTCTTTCAGGGGATATACCAACCACTTGGGTCTTAAAGAAACATCACACAAATCGAAAACATGTGCTTTCAAAATCACCAAAAAAAATTGAGAAGCACGGTTAACCAAATGCCAAACTAAGGCCCAAACCTGACTTTGCTTAATTTTTAAATTCATAATATTTTCTAATTAACCGGTTTAGGGATATTATTCAATACCGATGGAGCAGGTGGAAGTTTAACCCAGGTATCCTGGCTCAGAGGTAGAGACCCAACCCCTGCATCACAAGAGTCCCATACAACTTGGAAATTCACATGAAGTGGATGAAATGAATTGCAAGCGTAAGAAAAGCAATACACAACTTTCCAGGGCTCAAATACCCAATCAAAACTATTGGATACAATCAAGTCCAGACTAGATGCTCTCCAGGAGGGAACAGGCTGGGATTCTTTTTCACTAAGGTCCACTTAATACAGAAAAAATTTCCAGATATTTATATAAAAACATAAGAAAGAAATGAATGCAAAGCCAAAGAGAGAAGTATTAAGTAACTGCAGGAGTGGTTGCCAAAAAAAATCCCTCGAGGAAAAGATGCTTACTGAAAGGAAAGGGATGGTGGAAATTTTCGGGAAGAAATTTCAGATAATGGGGCCTATAAGCTGATGGCATGGGTACCAAGGAAGAGATGAAGTGGATGGCATACAAGAGATTAACGTTCGAAGTATGGAAAGTTCTGGAGAGGTTGTCAGGCTGAGGGAAGTTGTAGAAGAAGAGCTTTACAAGGTCTTCAAGTACTTTCAAATACGAAAATGATCATTTTAAAACCTGAGGAAATGTTTGGCTGGGAGACAACAAGTCAGTGAGGTTAACAGTGTTGATAAGTTGAACTTAGTGTCGAACATAACATCATTAAAACTTTATTGGCTAGGCAGGCACTGAAATTGTCATACTTAGTGATGGCAAAGGAATGGATGGCTATGTTTGTGGCAAAGGAAGTCAATATTACTTCGGTGGAAGATGACAATTATAGTCTAATACGGACAAAAGCTCCAGGAAGGCTCAGGATCAGTTACAAGTACTAGGTGCACCATTCAGAAGTCCTGGTTAAGATAAATATGACATTTTTAATATTTCCTCAGAATGCAAGGCTTCATTTTAAGTTAAACACCTGCTTAAATTAAACATAGTTTACTTAAAAGATCACAGCAGGCAGAAGGATACAATGGAACATTGAAGTTAATTAGTTATATTATCCAACTTTCTTTAAAAGAAAAGGATCTTGATTATCCTTCAAGGTAAAGGATAGGAGTTCTGCACCTTCACTTCACATAAAAGAATCAACTTGATCAGATGCAGCCATTAAGAAATATGTTCCAAACCTGTTACTTTTAGGTTGTTATTTCAATACTGAAATCTTATTTCAGAAGCCAAATTAGTTCAAATAAAGTTGCACCAAAAAATTCCAACTGTTCAAGTATAGCACCTACCAGTGCCCCGTTTAGGCATCACAGCTGTAGCCAGAACAGCACCCAGCAATTTTGAAACCGATACGCGTACATCATAATTCGAACCTTCGAAGGCTTTAAAACAAAGCGTAGCAACATTCTCCAGTTCTGTGGTCCGCATAAATAGAGCTTCATTTTGAAGTTCCAAAAGACACTGAAAAGAGCAAAAACATTACAATTTTCCAGAATTCACAACATAGCATTCATGGGACTAAGTACACAGGGAACCAGAGAGAATGATTGAAACAGTTTGCTCGAATTCCATGGATCAAATATTCTGACAAACAATTCAATGTGAATGCATAACTTCACCATATTGACAGACTGTAAAACATCTTTACTTTGTAAAAATAACTATTAATCAAGTTTTTTACTATAAAGCAACATAAATACAAGGTCAGTTAAGATACACAGCACAGGAACTCCATGTCTCACGAACAAAATCATGCACTTCTGAATGGGAGAGAGAATGCCAGAACCCACACTGATTTTCCATGATTTTATCTTTAGTCTTTCATCAATTTTGAATTATGAGCTGGAAATGACTGGCAGATTTTGGAACAGGTTGTGTTAAAGGAAAGGAACAAGCTTTGCTGGTTTGTGAAACCAGGCCTGGATGCCAACTGCAGGTTGAGCCTTAAGTAACAGGGTTCCAAACAACAGTGACCTTGGGGAACAGCAAAGTGTTTCAACAGACAGCAGAATTTAGCTATTAAATGAAACACATTCAATTCTTTCATTAAAGGTAAACTCCCATTTCTGTCAATTTACTGGATACATGGAGTCAATTTTAGCAAGACATTCAAGTTGAGATAGATCAATAGAGATGCAGTAGCATACAATTATGGGGATATTCCACAAAGCACAAGATAGATACATTCCAACAAAGAAGAAACAAACATTCTCAGGAATGACGTGCCATTCACGGTTAAATAAAATGATGAAAGATGGCATCAAACTCAAAGAATAAGACTTACAGTTGTGCAAATATTGGTGGCAGAAGAGCATGTAAAATATAAAATGCAGTAAAAAATTAATAAAAGGTAAATAAGGAAGGAAAAGTTAGAATACGTGAGAAAGTTATCCAAAAATAAAAAAAGATGGGAAAAGTTTCTTCAGGTATTTCAAAAAGAGTTAACAAGCTAAGTGTTGGTCAGATAGAAAATGAATCTGGGGAATCAGTGAGAGAGAATCAAGAGATGGCTGACAAACCACATATTCTGCATATCTGAGGGGATATCCTAAAAGAACTAGCTGGGAGATACTTGAATGTAATTTTCCAAAAGTCATGACATTAAAGAAAGGTTCCTTTAGATTAGAAAATAGCCAAGATAACTCCTTAATTTGAAAGGGAGAGGGGCAGAAAGGAGGAATATACAAGCCACTTAGCTTAACATCTGTCATAGGGTGAATATGAGAAGCATGCTTGATGGGCCAAAGGGCCTTTTTCTGAGCTGCAGACCTCGATGACTCTAAAAGCTATTATTCAATACATTATAACAGAGCACTTACATAAGTTTAAGGTAATCAGATAGTGCCAACATGGTTTAGTCATAGGAAAATCATGTTGAACTAATTAATTGGAGTTCTTCGAAGTAGCTTGTGCAGTGGAAAAAGGGGAATCAGTGCATGTATTCTACTTAGATTTCTAGAAGGCATTTGAGAAGATACCACATCAAAGGTTATTGTGGAAAAGCTCATGGTTTTAGGGGAATATTTTGGCATGAGAAGAAGATTGACAGAGGGTAGGAATAAATAGGTCTCTCCAGAATGGCAGGATATAAGAAATGCTGTGCCACAAGGGCCAGTGCTAGGGTATCAATTCTTTACAATTTAACTAACTAACTTGTATGACAGGACAAAAGGTATAGTAGCTAAATTTGCTGACAACACAAAGATAGGTACGAAAGGGAGTTATGAAGATAAAAGGAGCCTGCAATGGACGTACATAGGCTAAGATAAGTGAACAAAGATCCGGCAAATGGAGTTCAGCATGGGAAAGCATTACTTTTCCTTCAAAAGAGGACGATTAAAGAACAAGCTGATCATCTAAATGATGAGAGGTTGTGCGAATCACAGAAGGTTCGCGTGCAAGTACAGCAAGTAAGTAGGAAAGGTAATAGCACATTATGGTTCATTGCGAGGGAACTGAATGCAAGAGTAGGCAAGTTATGCTTCAGTTATACAGGACATTCGAGAGACCACATCTGGATTTCTACATACAGTCGTGGTCACTGTACTTATGGAAAGATGTTAACGCATTGGAAAAAATTCTGATATTTACTGGATTCAAACCTCAAATAAGTGTATTGCCTTACATGGAAAGACTAAGCAGGCTAGGCTAGACCTGTTAGAAAGGTCAGAGTTGACTTAATTGAAACATACAAGATCCTGACTGGACTGCACCAGGTGGATGTGGAAAGGGTGCTTCCTCAAACAACACTGGATGCAGAATCTTCAAATATTTTTAAGGTGGAGGTAGATCAGTTCTTGATTGCCAAGGAGGTGAAAGATAATTGGGGATACATAGGAATATACAGTTGAGGTTAAAATTAGATCAGCCATGGTGTTGCTACATATGAAGCAGGCTCGAAAGGCTCCTGTTCCTTTGATGCTGCCTGACCTGCTGCGCTTTTCCAGCAACACACTTTTAAGCTCGAAAGGCTTAATGACCTACTCTTGTTCCTTGTCCAAAAAGTATTCAGAACGGATTCAGAAACAGTCCCTGCAGAAGGCTGACAAGGGAAGGGGTGAACACAGCAACTAATGATCATTTAGAAGTCTGAAGTGCAAAGAGACTTGGAAGTTCTAGTCCAATATTTTCTCAAGGTAATCTTGCAGGTTGAGTCAGTCGTTAGGAAGGAAAAGGCAATGATGGCACTTAGTTTGGGAGGAGTTGAACATAAAAGCAGGGATGTACTTCTGAGGCTCGAAAAGGCTGTGGTCAGACCACATTTGGAATGTCGTATACGGTTTTGGGCCCCATATCTCAGGAAGGATGAACTGGCCTTGAAGCATGTTCAGAGAAGATTAACCTAAGTAGGCCCAAGAATGAACAGCTTAACATTTGAGGAATGTTTAAGGACTCTGGGTCTATACTCGATGAGAGTTTAGAAGGATGAGGGGGGATCTAATTGAAACTTAAAGAATACTGAATGGCCTGCACAGAGCGAGTGTTGGGAAGATGTTTCCATTGATAGGAGAGACTAGAACTCGAGGGTACAGCTTTAGAGAAAGGGGAAGACCTTTCAGAACAGAGCTAAGGAGAAACTTCAGCCAGAGAGTGGTAAATCTATGGAATTCACTGCCACAGAATGCAGTGGCGCCAGGTCATTGAGTATATTTAAGATGGAGATAGATAGGTTCTTTGTGGTAAAGGGATCAGGAAGGAAGTTTCTCAACCTCACTCTCCCACTTATCAGCAATGATTGAATGACGGAGCATACCTGATGGGTTAATTGACTTAATTTCTGCTTCTATGTCTTATGGTCTTATGAATGCTGGTGGGGTGGCCCAGGGAACACCTTTTGCTGTTGTGAGAGGAAAATAAAGAGGTGAGATGAGGACTGGGAGGTGCGGTGGACCATGCTGAGGGCCCTGTCAATCACAATGGTGAGAAGTACTTGTTTGAGGAAGAAGGTCTCCTTTAACTCTTCACACTTGCTTCAGCTCAAAGATGTGGTCATGGGTACCTGCATGGGCCCTCGTTATACCTGTCTCTTTGTGGGGTACAAGGAACATTCCTTGACCCAATCTTACTCAGTACCCAAATCAACAACTTTTTGTCCAGTACATCCATGACATTGTCCATGCTGCTTCTCTCTCACATCACAAATTGAAAAAGTTAATTTTCCACCATGCTCTCACCTTCATCGGGTCTAACTCTGACTTCCCTTTCTTGAAATCTCTCTTTCCACATGTGGAAATAGACTGGCCACCAATATTGACTGCAAACCCACCAACTCTCACAGTTACCTTTCCTATAAATCCTCACACCTTGCTTCCTATGAAGTCTTTCCATCACTTCTGTTCCAATGATGCCAGCTTTTACAAGGGGCCTCTGAAACATTCCCCTCCTTCCTCAAATGAGGATTTCCCAACACAGTGGTTGACGGGGCCCCCAGCTATGACTGATCCATCTTCTGTACTTTGGCTCTCGCCCCTTCTCTTTCCTTTCCACAATAGCGACAGGGATGGTTGGTCCTCACCACCCCACCAGCATCCGCATCCAAAGGCAGCTATTTCCACCACTTCCAGCAGGATGAATATTCCCCTTCCTGCCCTAGTCAGCCTTCCACAGGGATCACTGCCTCTGGGATACCTTGGCCCACTCCTCCTCCACTCCTATAACCTCGCCACACCCACTCAGCACCTTCCTGTGAAATCATAGAGGTGTACCACCTACTCATTTACTTCCTCCCTCCTTGCTGTCCAAGACCCCAGCTATACCTTCCAAGTAAAGCAGCAATTACGTGCATTTCACTCAATGCAGTCTGCTATATTTACTGCCCACAATGCAATCTGCTCAACACTGGGAAGATGAAACGCAAGCTGGGGACCACTTTGCCGACATTCTGAACGCAAAAATGACGCTGAGCTTCCTGTTGTCTGCAATTTCAATACACCATTGTTTTCCTGGCCAACATCTCAGTCTCAGGGTTCTGCAATGCTTCAGTGAAGCTCAGCATACACTGCAAGAACAACATTTCATTTTCCACTTGGCAACCTTGCAACCTTCAGGATTCAATATCAAGTTCAATAATTTTAGAGGAGAAAGTGAGGACTGCAGATGCTGGAGATCAGAGCTGAAAATGTGTTGCTGGAAAAGCGTAGCAGGTCAGGCAGCATCCAAGGAACAGGAGAATCGATGTTTCGGGCATAAGCCCTTCTTCAGGAAAGAGGAAAGTGTGTCCAGCAGGCTAAGATAAAAGGTAGGGAGGAGGGACTTGGGGGAGGAGCGTTGGAAATGCGATAGGTGGAAGGAGGTCAAGGTGAGGGTGATAGGCTGGAGTGGGGTGGGGGCGGAGAGGTCAGGAAGAAGATTGCAGGTTAGGAAGACGGTGCTGAGTTCGAGGGATTTGACTGAGACAAGGTGGGGGGAGGGGAAATGAGGAAACTGGAGAAATCTGAGTTCATCCCTTGTGGTTGGAGGGTTCCTAAGCGGAAGATGAGGCGCTCTTCCTCCAACCGTCGTGTTGCTATGTTCTGGCGATGGAGGAGTCCAAGGACCTGCATGTCCTTGGTGGAGTGGGAGGGGGAGTTGAAGTGTTGAGCCACGGGGTGGTTGGTCCGGGTATCCCAGAGGTGTTCTCTGAAACGTTCCACAAGTAGGCGGCCTGTCTCCCCAATATACAGGAGGCCACATCGGGTGCAGCGGATGCAATAGATGATGTGTGTGGAGGTGCAGGTGAATTTGTGGCGGATATGGAAGTATCCCTTGGGGCCTTGGAGGGAAGTAAGGGGGGGGAGGTGTGGGCGCAAGTTTTGCATTTCTTGCGGTTGCAGGGGAAGGTGCCGGGAGTGGAGGTTGGGTTGGTGGGGGGTGTGGACCTTATGAGGGAGTCACGGAGGGAGTGGTCTTTTCGGAACGCTGATAGGGGAGGGGAGGGAAATATATCCCTGGTGGTGGGGTCCTCCAAACGGAGGACCTTCCCCTGCACCTTCCCCTGCAACCGCAAGAAATGCAAAACTTGCGCCCACACCTCCCCCTTACTTCCCTCCAAGGCCCCAAGGGATACTTCCATATCCGCCACAAATTCACCTGCACCTCCACACACATCATCTATTGCATCTGCTGCACCCGATGTGGCCTCCTCTATATTGGGGAGACAGGCCGCCTACTTGCGGAACGTTTCAGAGAACACCTCTGGGACACCCAGACCAACCAACCCAACCACCCCGTGGCTCAACACTTCAATTCCCCCTTCCACTCCACCAAGGACATGCAGGTCCTTGGACTCCTCCATCGCCAGAACATAGCAACACGACGGTTGGAGGAAGAGCGCCTCATCTTCCGCTTAGGAACCCTCCAACCACAAGGGATGAACTCAGATTTCTCCAGTTTCCTCATTTCCCCACCTTGTCTCAGTCAAATCCCTCGAACTCAGCACCACCTTCCTAACCTGCAATCTTCTTCCTGACCTCTCCGCCCCCACCCCACTCCGGCCTATCACCCTCACCTTGACCTCCTTCCACCTATCGCATTTCCAACGCCCCTCCCCCTAGTCCCTCCTCCCTACCTTTTATCTTAGCCTGCTGGACACACTTTCCTCATTCCTGAAGAAGGGCTTACGCCCGAAACGTCGATTCTCCTGTTCAATAATTTTAGAGCCTGAGTAAATTCACCCATGTCTTGATCCCATCCACCACACACCAGGTGTGATCATGTGTGCGACCACAACCAACCCACTGTCAGCTACTAATGGGCCCCTTAGCAGTTACTGATTCTTCCAGTTTCACCTTTACCCATTCCTCTGTCTGCCCAATTGTTGTTGTCTCACTCTCTGGGCTCCATTCCCATTAATCAATTACTCCTGCCCCTCTTCCCACTCCTCATCTTCAGCATATAAATCAACCTTTTCCTCGCTACTATCAGCTCTAAAGGGTCACTGGACCCAAACCGTTAACTCTGCTTTCTCTCCACAGTAGCTGCCAGGCCTGAGGTTTTCCAGCAATGTTTTTGATGTTGAAAAATGTGACAATCCTTCTTCCACACCCATAGAACACCTATCTTAATTTCAACCACAAATCCTAGAAGTGAATTCCACAGCTTCTTGCATGATTAAGATTCTCCTTTGATCTATTAAGAATCCCTTACATTCAATCTTTTGCTGATATGATCACTTGTTTGTGATCCCTCAACTATTGAGTGCAGTTATTTTGAATTAACCATGTCTGATCCTTCCATTACTTTAAACAACATATTATTTCTATTATTTGATCAGATTAAGGTGCAGTTTGATCATTTCTTCAGATCTATATTTCTTCCATCTGGTTCATACCACAGCCGGTTTCAACATGTGGAATAACAGTACCTTCCAAAATGATTACGATGAAACCTAGAATTTCATTAGATTTTTGCAAACAGAAATACAGAATTCTGTGCTGTTGCTCAGAAGAATTCTCAGTATAGGGCAGAAAAAAAAATAATAAAAGGAAATCAAGAGTAACAGAGTACTGGAAATGTTAAGAACTAACCATATGACGTCCTTATGTTGGCTAAAAGTAAATAAAATCTAAAGTTTCAGAAATGTATACCTTTGCTGCAGCACAGCGAACAGCCATTGATCGATCAGTCAAGCACGAACGAGCAGCTTTGTAGATATCTCTGTGACATGATGCAGCAATTGCTCCTTGTCCAGATACAATCTTCTGTAAACTCAGCATAATCTCATAGCGCCCTTGGGACTAAGAGACAAACCATGTTAGAGGTAGATATTAAAGATTTATTCATGTCAGTAAGATACTATTACACAGCTTCAATAGCTACAAAACAGCTAGGTTGCCAATTTGTACTGAGGTTTAACATTCTCCCAGAGTATTTAGCACAATAATAAATATCTGATGCTCAATTATCTGTTCAACTGGCCATTTATCCAAACAGGTGATATTATTTCTGTTAACCTAGCACTACTCACATTTACTTTGAAATAGATTCTTTGGACTGTCAAGATTCTGATGGGAAGCCTCTCCTTACCTCAGCACTTTTCATAGCTTTCAGCAAGTTTCCGACAGTATCCATGTATGTATTCCCTAACATTCTTCCCAGCTGTTCATACAAGGCCCCCAAGCAAGCAACTCCAGCCCTGTAAGATAAGGCCAACAAAATGAATTGATCAAAGTATAAAATAAAAGTACTGGAGAAACTCAGCATGTCGGAGACAATCAGTGGACAAAGAAGCAGACTTAATATGTTCCTTGTCTTATATATCCAGCATTTTCTGTTTTCATTTCCAGCACCTGCAGTACTTCGTTTTTATTAAAGTGATTGATCTTTCTAACTTAAGCATAAATACTTCATTTAAAATAAACTGCTGAAAAAATGCAAGCTGGAAGTCAAAGAAAATAACTGTTGGATGTAATCAGCATGTTGGATAGCATCCGTGGTAAAGGAAAAATAAGGATTCTGATGAAAGGTAATCAACCTGAAAGATGACTTGTTTCCTGCTCCCAAGGTCCCACCTGATCAGCTGAAAGTGGTAGGGCAGATGGAGTGAGTAGTAACAGCGCATAGAGTATTCTGAGCTTCAGTAATAGGAGCACAGAGTAAGGAGATTACATTTTACTTACATTAGTTATACCACAGCTGCGAATATGGTGTTCAGCTCTGGGTATGATATGTTAGAAAAGACGTGAAAGGTTTGGGAGAGAGTACAGAAGTTGTTTAGGAGAATGGTTCCTGTGTTGCATAACTTCAGCGATGAAGACAGATTGGAGCTGTTGGGACTAGTTTCCCTGGAAAGAAGAATGCTAAAAGGAGATCTGATAGAAATTTTCAAAACCATGAGGAATCCGAACAAAGTAGATACAAAGAAACTGTTCACACTTGTGATCCGACAGGATCCAGAGGACAAAAATTTCAAGTGTTTTGTAAAAGGAACAAATGCAAAGTGAGAAAGACCTCAGTCACACGGCAAGTAACCATAATACAATTGCATGTCGGAGCAGAAATAGACCATTCAGCCCATCAAGTTTGCTCACCATTCAAAGAGATCAGGATTGATCTGATGATCCTCAACTCCACTTTTCCCTATGATCTTCATTTCCCTTATGATTAAAAATCTGTCTATCTTAGCCTTGAACATATTTAACAGTCCAGCCTCAACAGCCCTCTGTGGTAAAGAAATCAAAAGATTCACTATGCTCCAAGTAGCTCAAAAGGTAGATGATTTCCCCTCAGCCAAGATGCAGATAGCCAGTGCAAACACAGTAGGACAAATGACAGATCTGTTATCAAGTGTGGAAAATTACCAATGTAAAAATGCATATTTTTGCTCTGACATCACAAAGAAGGACTTGCACACAAATGTCTGCTCCCAGAGTTAAAGTACGAATTTTAGCCATAATAGAAGAAACTTCAAGAAGTTTTAGCACCAAGGCAGATTGTTCTATTATTTAAAGCATCTTATGAATAGAGGGTGGCTAAGAAAATGGGATAAATCAAGACACTATGTGAGATTTAATGTATTGCTGAGGTCCAGAATTACATAACTATAGCAAACTGCACATTTTCCATTTTGCATAAAAGAAAGTTATATCTTGGGAAATAACACCAATTGAGTCTTTATCCTCTACAACCTTCATTAATGTAACTGCATTAGCTTTGCTCTAAAATAAAACAGCTGTACTCAAATTTGTGGCATTGCCAAAACCATGATCCATCTGGAAAAAAGAAATCACTTACAGTTTGGTTGGTAAGTAACTTGGTGAGTCATCCTTACTTCTGATAATTTCATTGCACTTGTCAACAGTTTTATATACAGAGAAAGTGTCACCAACACTATATAACAAGGCCAGATTCTTAGCAATCAGCTTGCGGACAGGTGGGCCTGGTGAGCTCTCTAATAAGGATGTCAGCTGTTCCACAAGCTTCTTTTGCTTCTCCTTTATATCATCCTGCAAAGAAAAATGCTCAGTAACAAATAGCACTTTATTAACATATGACCCAATCACTGAAGATGAATGACTCTGCAGACTGGACAACCATTCTGCATAAATAAAAATATTCCAGAACCATGAAATAGTCCTATCATCCCTCAACTCAACCTTTAACGTTTCCTCTCATCCAGAGTGTTACTGTGACCTCATTTCCACTTCCACTAGACCAAGGAATTCATGCTTGAACAGATAAAACTGTGAATGACTTAGCCATCCACTTCCAGTGAAAACGGTCCTGTTCTTCACCACCTCCAGAACATATGGAATGCAAAGATAACCAGGCCTGTTTTCTTGACTGCAAACTTTCTTTTTAAATTCCTCTCCACATTTCATTGAGCATCACTTCCAATAGCAAATACAAGGAGCTCATGGATCTTCATGACCAAGATCAAAACCATCTCTTCCTTGGCCAAACATCCTCACAATTGCTCCCTGCTCCAGCCCAGAGTTCACATCTTTTGGAGTTTCTTCCCTCATGTCATCTCAAGCACTGACCAGTCCATTAAGCTCCTTCTCCATTTTACCTACTCCCACTAAACTGCTAACTGCCCAACTTTCCTTCCTGACTTACATTGCTATTCAGCATTATTAATAGCTCCCTTTCTCGGGTACAGGTTTTCAAGTCGACTCCTCACAGTTCAATCAGCCACTATCAAGTCTCATCTCGCAATTCATGCCTCCATGAAAAGACTAAAAGATGTAGAAGGAGAAATAAGCTATTTAACCCAAGGTTGCTCCATTATTCAATGAGATCATGGTTGTTATGAATTTTTAAATCCACTTTCCTCCCTTTTCCCCAGGACCCTGGATTCTCTGACTAAATAAAAATTTCTCTGCCTTAAACATAGTTCACAGCCCCACCTCACCAGTTCTATGTGGTAAAGAATACAATAAATTCACAACCTTCAGAAGAAATTCCTCATCTGGGTCTTAAGTATGTCACTCTTATTCTGAGATCCGGTCTTTGACTCTCCCACAAGGGAAACAATATATCCTCGTCAACCCTGTCAATCCCCTAACAATCTTATTTGTTTCAATGAAGTCATTGCCCATTCTTCTATATTCCAATAAGTACAGGTTTAATCTACTTACCTCTCCTCAGAAGAGTGCTCCTCCATTCCTGGTGTCAGCCTAGTAAACCTCTGGACTGCATTCATTGCAAATATATATCTTACTAAATAAGGCCATATTTCAGCTGAGATTTGACTTGTATAGTTTCAGCAAAACCTCCCTACTTTTACACTCTATTTCCTTCCTTATTACTGTCTGAAGTTGGACACTAGATTTTTGAGATTGATGAACAAAGACACCCAAATTTCTCTGATCCTTAGCTTTCTGCAGTCATTAAATAATATTTAGCTTCTTTATTCTTTCTGACAAAGTTTAATTTTCCAATATTATGTTCCTTCTGGCAAGTTTTTGTCCACTCACTTAAACTGTCTTTATATTTCTGCAGACTCTATGTCAAGCTAACCCCCTTGCTTTCC
This sequence comes from Chiloscyllium plagiosum, assembly GCF_037043375.1. Classification (NCBI taxonomy): domain Eukaryota; kingdom Metazoa; phylum Chordata; class Chondrichthyes; order Orectolobiformes; family Hemiscylliidae; genus Chiloscyllium; species Chiloscyllium plagiosum. The sequence continues at coordinate 83,774,140 of NW_028270146.1, forward strand.
TGCCCATTTCTGTGCCATCTACAAACTTGACTCAACTCCTAGTGCTTTCACAAACTATTTCTCACCCAAGTCCCTGAGCATACTGCATCTTCCTCAATCCATGTCATTCTTTCCTGAAATTGAGCCTTTATAATGTATAGTCTAAGTAAACGGGTTGAAACTTAAACTAAAAATAGCAACAAAAAATTTCATTCAAGGGATGTGGGCAGTTTGCCTGCGGTAGTTTTTATTATCATCCTGAATTGTCCTTGAGGAGATGGTGAGCTGCCTCTCAAACCACTGTAATCCACCTGGTATAGATTTACTCACAATGTTAGTAGTAAGATAGTTCCAGGATATGACCCAGTAATAATGAAGGAACGATGCTATATTTCCAGTCAGGATTGAAAGTAGCATGCGCTTGCCCACTTAGGTGATAGTGGTCAGGGGTTTGGAAGGCACTATCGAAGGAGCCTGGATGAATTTCTGCAGTGCATCTTCGAGGTGCTATGCACTCCTGCTACTGTGTTGGAGGGAGCAAACGCTTGCAGATGTGATACTAATCAAAATGGCTAATTTGTCCTGGATGGTGCTAAGCTTCTAGATGCCTTTTGGAATTGCACTCGTTTACGCAAGTAAAGGGTACTGCATCACAGTCCTGACTGGTGTTTCGACAGATGGGAGACATGTTTGGGAAAGTCTGTAAGTGAGTTACTTGCCATACGATTCCTGGTCTTTGACTTGCCTTTGTAGCAGCAGTATTCATTATGGATAGTCCAATTCAGTTTTTGGCCAATAGTAACCACCAGGATTTTTGCAGTTCCCTTTATAACTAAATCTCATCCTTGCCAATATGCCTGCTGCAGATGAATCTCTTCATGACAGTATAGGCTAGTCTTTATGTTGAGAATACCCTCTATTGTATCGTGTGGCCCTGTCACTGTTAAAAAGGGACAGACGTTGAACAGACCCTAGCAACTCAAATGAGGCATTTTGGGCTGACAAATTTGCAATCTCTATCACCTGAAATGACAAGTACAGCAGAAACATGGGAACATCACCAAGTGCTTCTCCAAGCCACATGCTATCCTCACTTTGAATTATTCTGCCTCTTCTTCATGATCACTGGTTAAAGTCTTAGAACTTCCTTTCTAACAGCAGTACAGGTGTAACTACACCAAAATGTATGTCAGTTTAAGGCAGCAGCTCACCATCACCGTTTCAACGATTTTTAGGGATGAGCAATAAATACTGGCTTTACCAATGCTCTTATCCAATGGCAGAATAAAATACAATGTAACTGAATCCTGACTCTGCTGCCCTTTTCTAATGTGCACCATTCGATCCAATCCATCCATCACTCCAATGCCCACTGACCAACACCAGTACTCGAAATGTTAATTCTGCTTTCTCTCCACAGATGCTGCCAGACATGTTAAGTTTTCCAACTATTTCTGTTTTTGTTTTGGATTTCCAGCATCCAAACTTTGTTGTTTTTTTGTTTAATAAACTTTCAGCATTCACCCATCAAGCCCCCTCAGGAACTTAAATGTTTCAGTAAGGTCTCCTCTCACTCTTCTAAACTCCAATGGTTAAAGGCATACCCTATCTTCAGAAGATAAACTTTCACCTTCTCAACCTACCACCCCCAATCCGAAGAGTCAATTGAGTGAATCTTCTGAACTGCTTCTAATACATTTAGATCATTTCTCAAATAAGGAGACCAAAACTATACACAATAGTCCAAGTATAGTCATACCAACATCCTGTACAATTGTAGCAAAACATTTTCACTCTCAAATCCCATTCCCCTCACAATAAATGACAACATTCAATTTCCCTTCCTAATCATTTGGGGCAACCGCTTACTAATTTTTGTGATTTCTGTACCAGGATACTAAAATCTCTCTGAAATTTTGGCAAATTTATTTTACGTACAACACCCTCCAGCTTACAGTGCATCCCTCCTACCATTCACCTCACCAGTGTGAAAAAATCTTTAGTCATCCAAATCTTGCTCTGTTGAACACAATTCTTAAAAATATTTTCAAAACCGTTTTCACCAATCATCTATTCTGAACCGTAACCCATGGCTTGGGTGCATCATGTGTCCAAACAGCGAAGTTGGGATCACCAGGTTTTTGATTAAACCTTAATCTGTGGCCATGCCTCACTGCGCAAGTTACAAGCAAAATGTCTAATGGCAGGATCTAAAGAGCTGGAGTTTTCTCAGTTCCCTGGTCAGTATTCCTCCACAAATGAACAGCTCTAAAACCAGATAACTATTATTTCCACACTTGCTGTTCGTTGAACTCTGCTCTCTCGAACAGACTGCAGTTTTACCTACGTGATAATGGTCATATTCAACTTGGTCATTAAGCATTTTCAGTTATTCTGACATCCAAGTGTTAAATATTAAATCTTCAACAAACAAATTTACATATATTCAGAATGAACAGCATTAAAGAAAAACACATTGTGTAACATTTTACCTTGCTGGCAGCCGCCAAAAGTTTCTCTAAGAATCGAAGCCATTCAAAAATAAACTCTGGTTTCTTTGATTCACTCAGTTGACTGTAAAGCTCCTCATTTAGCAGTGGGCCGTGTGCTTGTTCCATGCCCTATCTCAGTTTCTTCTAATAACCACAAACTTCACAAATGACAATCAACAAGAACGAAATATCCTTGCATCTTTTCAGTTACTGCAACGCAAAAGAAAACTTGATCACAATCTTGGTCCACCATTTCAGTTGGTTCAACAATAAATGCAAAACTATCCTGCCAGAAACAGTGTTTCATTGCGAAACTAAACGGGAGAAAAACTCCCAAGAATTTGCATTTTTCACACATACCTCTAAGGGTTTGTATTTGTCGAGGAAAACCATATTCCAAATTGTAGATTATTTCCTCCCAATTATTTGTAAGTGCTGGGAACATGTTTGTGATCATTCATAATTTACCAACATCTATCAACTATCTTTATATTTAAATTATAATGACTTACAATTTTAGTAAACTCGAGAAACACTTAACCCACAATTTACAAATCCGGCTTGCTTCAAGTAACTTGAACGCTTGCAAACCACAGCTGATAAATAAATTATGCATTTTTTCTCAAAAATGTAAATATTATCTTTTATGTCTAAAATAAAAATTACAAGCAGGTCCAAACATAAAAGCTGAGGGGTAAAGTAGTATATTCAGTATTTAACATTCACCTACAAGAATGCCTTGCAAAGATCAACACAAATTATAGGTTTGGATGAAAATGTTTGCTGCACTTTTCCAAGTTGGATTCCTGTTAAAGTTTGAAGTATGGTCATTTGTTCTGAACAGTCCACTCATTAAGAAAAATGACCAAGGAATATGGGTTCTGACTACATAATTTATATAGATTGCAAACAGAGTCTCTAAGTCCACTGTAACACAAGATATATTTCCTCCTCAGTGTACCAATAAAATACTTGACAATGACATAATTTCAAAAACAGCCAAAGAAATTCTGAAGGTATCAAATACTCACTAAGTAACATTTAGATTCAAAACTTCGCAAAACTCATAAATAAGAATGCAAAGATGGAATTTTGTTGGACTGTCACAGAGTTACTCCTCAGGTTGCTATACAGTTCCCGACAGCTCCAATTTCAAGATTTATATATTTCAAAGACTATTGTGTTGACAGAGATGAGAACGAGGATTTTTTAATTCCACTTGAAAGACTCTTAAGTATGTCAACCACTTGTATGAATACCTCCAAGTTCAACAGCCCATTAATTTGTTTGGCATGTCAATTTCTAGATGATTCAGTTTGCCAGCCGAGATCATCACTTTAATGGGTACAACAAGATCCAGTAATTAAATATTTTAGATTTAACAATGAAACTGCAATCTGTCTTAATAAATTCAAGAAGTTACTCTAGCTGTCATACTCGTATTAAAGTTCAAAGAAATACATATTAGACCATAAGACATAGGAGCAAAAATGAGGTCATTTAGCCCATTACGTCTGCTCCGCCGCGGATAAGTTTCTCAACCCCATTTTCTCGCTTTCTCCCTGCAACCCCTGATCCTCAAGAACATATCTATCTCAGTCTTAAATATACTCAGTGACCTGGTCTCCACAGCCTTCTGTGGCAATGAATTCCATAGATTCACCACTCTCTGGCTCAAGAGGTTTCTCTTTATCTCTGTTCCCTTTACTCTTAGACTGTGCTATCAGGTCACAGTCTCTCCTACCATGGAAACACGTTCCCAACATTCACTTTGTCCAGGCCATTCAGTATTCTTTATGTTTCAATTAGATCCTCCCTCATCCTTCTAAATTCCATCGAGTGTAGACCCAGAGTCCTCAAAAGTTCCTCACATGTTTTCATTCCTGAGACCATTCTCGTGAACCCTGGGGACCAAAACTGCACACAATAATCCAAATGTGGTCTCACCAGAGCTTCAGAAGTACATCCCTACTTTTATATTCAAGTCCTCTCAAAATAAATGCCATCATTGCATTTGCCATCCTAACGACTGACTCAACCTGCAAGTTTACCTTGAGAGAATCCCGGATTAGAACTCCCAAGTCTCTCTGTACTTCAGACTTCTGAATTGTCTCCCCAGTCAGAAAATAACCATGCCTCTATTCTTCCTACCAAAGTGCATGACCTCGCACTTTTCATCTGCCACCTGTTCAAATCCTTCTACCTATCTTTGTATCATCTGCAAACTTAGCCAGAATACCCTCCATTCCTTCATCTAGATTGTTAATGTATAAAGTGAAAAGTGTGGTCCCAACACTGAGCCTTACAGAACACCAACTGTCATCGGCTGCCATCCTGAGAAGAACCCTTTTATCCCATCTCTCTGCTTTCTGCCAAACAGCCAAGCTTCTATCCATGCTAGCACCCTGCCTCTAACACCATGGGCTCTTACCTCACTCTGTAGCCTACTGCGTGGCACCTTCCTCAAGTCCAGGTTGAAAACATCCATTGGCTCTCTTTGATCTAACCTATTCGTTACCTCCTCAAAGAATTCTAACAGATTTGTCAGGCATGACCTCCCCTTGATGAAACCATGCTGACTCTGTCCTAGTTCATCATACACTTCCAAGTTTTCCAAGAAATCTCATCCTTCACAATGGATTCCAGGATCTTTCCCACAACCGAAATTAGGCTAATCAATCTGTAATTTTCCATCTTTTGCCTTACTCCCTTTTTAAACAGGGGTGTCACATTAGTGACTTTCCAGTCCTCTGGACCCTTCTTGATTCTAGAAATTCCTGAAAGATCACCACTAATGTCTCCATTATCTCTTCAGTTATTTCCCTTAGAACTCTGGGGGGTTGTCCATCTGGTCCAGGTGATTTATCTACCTTCAGGCCATTCAACTTTACTCTCACCTTCTCCTTGGTGATGGCCACCATACTCGGACCTGTCTCCTTGAATTTTTGCGATATTACTCGTGCGTTCCACTGTGAAGACTGATGCAAAGTAATTATTCACTTCCTCAGCCATTTCCTTATTCCCCAATTACTATCTCTCCAGTCTCTATTTTTGCCTATCTTTTGCTCTTTATTTATCTCAAAAAACTCTTAACAGTCTTAACACAGAACATAGAACAATACAGCGCAGTACAGGCCCTTTGGCCCTCGATGTTGCGCCGATCCAAGCCCACCTAACCTATACTAACCCACTATCCTCCATATACCTATCCAATGCCCGCTTAAATGCCCATAAAGAGGGAGAGTCCACCACTGCTACTGGCAGGGCATTCCATGAACTTACAACTCGCTGAGTGAAGAACCTACCCCTAACTTCAGTCCTATATCTACCCCCCCTTAATTTAAATCTATGCCCCCTTGTAATACCCGACTCCATACGCGGGAAAAGGTTCACACTGTCAACCCTATCTAACCCCCTAATCATCTTGTACACCTCAATCAAGTCACCCCTAAACCTTCTTTTCTCTAATGAAAACAGCCCCAAGTGTCTCAGTCTTTCCTCATACGATCTTCCTTCCATACCAGGCAACATCCTGGTAAAGAAGTAATATCTTCCTTGATATTACTTCGCTGCACGGTGGCTCAGTGCTTAGCACTGTTGCCTCACAGCACCAGGGTCCCAGGTTTGATTCCAGTCTCGGGCGACTGTGTGGAGTTTGCACATTCTTCCTGTGTCTGTGTGGGTTTCCTCCAGGTACTCCGGTTTCCTCCCACAGTGCAAAGATGTGCGGGCCAGGTGAATTGGCCATGCTAAATTACCCATAGTGTTAAGCGCATCAGTCAGAGGGAAATGGGTCTGGGTGGGTTACTCTTTGGAGGGTTGGTGTGGACTGGTTGGGCCGAAGGGCCTGTTTCCGGGAATCTAATCTAATCTAATCTATCTACTGGCTACCTTATCCTCATTTCCCTCCTTATTTCTTGTTTGTTGCTCTCTGCTGGTCTTTGTAAGCTTCACAATCCTCAGGCTTCCCACTGCCCTTCACCACATTACAAAGGAACCTTGATTATCCGAACGTTACAGGTAGGGAGTATTTTGTCGAATAATCGGATGTTCAGATAATCGAATGCCAGATAACAGTTTAGCCAAGCATCGGGACCTTACGATCTTGCTAGATTGTCCAAAATTTGGACAACCAGATGCCGGATAAGAGGTTCCGCAGTATTTGCTTTCTCTTTTGCTTTTATGCTATCCCTGACTTCCCTCGCTGGCCATGGTTGCCTCATCCTCTCTGTCCCATGTTGCTTTTTCCTCGGGATGAATCTCTGCAGTGTCTCCTGAATTACTCCCAGAAACTCCTGCTATTGCTGTTCCCGTCTTTCCTACTAGGCTCCTCTCCCAGTCAATTCTACCCAGCTCCACCCTCACGCCTCTGTAATTGTCTTTATTCATGTCTAATACCATTACCTTCTCCCTCTCAAATTGCAGAGTAAATTCAATCATATTATGATCACTACCTCCTAAGGGTTCCTCCACCTTAAGCTCCCTTATCAAATTTGCCTCATGGCATAAAATCTTCGAGGAGAAAGTGAGGTCTGCAGATGCTGGAGGTCAGGGCTGAAAATGTGTTGCTGGAACAGCGCAGCAGGTCAGGCAGCATCCAGGGAACAGGAGAATCGACGTTTCGGGCATAAGCCTGAAGAAGGGCTTATGCCCGAAACGTCGATTCTCCTGTTCCCTGGATGCTGCCTGACCTGCTGCGCTGTTCCAGCAACACATTTTCAGCTCATGGCATAAATTTAAATCCAGCATTTCCTTTTCCCTACTGGACTCCATCACAAGCTGCTCCGAAAAGTCATCTTGTACACATTCCACAATGCCTTTCCTTGCAATCCACTACCAATCTGGTTTTCCCAGTCCATTCGCATATTGAAATCCCCCATGATCACTCTAACTTTGCCTTTCCTAAACATATTTTCTATCTCCTGGTGTATCTTGCGCCCCAGTTCCTGACTACTGTTTGGAGACCTGAACATAACTTTTGCGGTTCCTCAATTTTACCCATACAGATTCTACATCACATGACCCTACTTCATTTCTTACTACTGATTTAATTTTATTTTTTTATTTATAAGGCAACCCCACTCCCTCTGCCCACCTGCCTACCTTTTCGATAGGGTGCTTATCGTTGAATATTCAGCTCCCAATCCTGATCCCCAGCATCCACGTCTCCATGATGCCCACCACATAACTGCCAATTTCAAACTCCACCAAAGCCCATTTACCTTATTCATTATATGTATGAATTCAAATATAACACCTTCAGTCTTGCATTAACTGTCCCTCTTCTCATTGTCATTTGTTTTGTCCAGCGTGCTTGAAGTTTGATTGTTAACCCTTTCCAAACACACTGTCCTATTTGTATCTGTGCTGGAGATTTTAGTACCTCTCCTGAGTGCTGGACTTTTACTTCTCCTTTAATTCAGGTTTTCTATTTTCCCCTATAAATGAAACCCCACCATTAAGTTTATAGCCCTGTCTACAGCCCTAGTTATGCGACTTCCTAGGACTCTGGTCCCAGCACAGTTTAGATGAAGACTGCCCCATCGGATACAGCTATATAGATGGGTTAACTCCAGGAAAGGTAAGAGAGGGAGGCAGGCAGTGCAGGAGTCTTCTGTGGCTATCCCTATTTCAGCTGCTGAAAATGTGTTGCTGGAAAAGCGCAGCAGGTCAGGCAGCATCCAAGGAGCAGGAGAATCGATGTTTTAGGCATGAGCCCTTCTTCAGGAATGCCCGAAACGTCGATTCTCCTGCTCCTTGGATGCTGCCTGACCTGCTGCGCTTTTCCAGCAACACATTTTCAGCTCTGATCTCCAGTATCTGCAGTCCTCACTTTCTCCTATCCCTATTTCAAACAAGTATGCTGTTTTGGAAAATGTAGGGGATGATGGATTCTCAGGGGAATGTAGCACGAACAGCCAAGTTTCTGGTATCGAGACTGGCTCTATTGTAATGAGGGGTACATCAGAATCCAAGAGACCAACTGTGTTAGGGGACTCTCTAGTCCAAGGCACAGATAGACGTTTCTGTGGCCAGCAGCAAAAAATCAGAATGGCATGTTGCTTCCCTGCACACAGGATCAAGGTTGTCTCAGAGAGGGTGCAAAATGTTCTCAAGGGCAAGAAGGGCCAGCAGGAGGTCATTGTACACGTTGGAACCAATGACATATGAAAGGAAAAGGATGAAATCCTAAAGGGAGAATGTTGAATGTTAGGCAGGAATTTAAAAAGGAGGTCCTCAAGGTTAGTAATATCTGGAATACTCCCGGTGCTACGGGCTGGTGAGGGTAGGAATAGGAAGAAAAAGCAGATGAATGCATGGCTGAGGAACTGGTGTATGGGAGAATGGTTCACATTTTTGGATTATTGGAATCTCTTCTGGGGTAGGAGTGACCCATACAAGAGGGATGGATTGCACCTGAATTGGAAGGGGATGGATATACTGGCACGGAGATTTGCTAGAGGTGCTCAGGAGGATTTAAATTAGTAAAGTCGGGGGAGGGGGGTGAGGACAGAGATCAAAATGAGACTGGTACAGTTGAGAACAAAGGCGAGTCAAACAGTCAGGGCAGGCAGGGACAAAGCAGAGAACAAGGTAGGACTGATAAATTAAACTGCATTTATTTCAATACAAGATGCCTAACAGGGAAGGCAGATGAACTCGGCAAGGTTAGGAACATGGGACTGGGATATCATAGCAATTACAGAAACATGGCTCAGGGATGGACAGGACTGACAGCTTAATGTTCCAGGATACAAATGCTACAGGAAGGACAGGAAGGACAGAAAGGAAGGCAAGAGAGGAGGGAGAGTGACGTTTTCGTTAAGGGATAGCATTACAGCTATACTGAGAGAGGATATTCCCAGAAATACATCCAGGGAAATTATTTGGGTGGAACTGAAAAATATTAAAGGGATGATCACCTTATTGGGATTGTATTATAGACCCCCACAATAGTCAGAGGGAAATTGAGAAACAAACTTGTAAGGAGATCTCAGCTATCTGTAAGAATAATAGGGTAGTTATGGTAGGGGATTTTAACTTTCCAAACATCGACTGGGACTGCCATAGTGTTAAAGGTTTAGATGGAGAGGAATTTGTTAAGTGTGTACAAGACAATTTTCTGATTCAGTATGTGGATGTACCTACTAGAGAAGGTGCAAAACTTGACCTACTCTTGGGAAATAAGGCAGGGCAGGTGACTGAGGTGTCAGTGTGGGAGCACTTGGAGGCCAGCGATCATAATTCTATTTGTTTTAAAATAGTGATGGAAAAGGTTAGACCAGATCTAAAAGTTGAAGTTCTAAGTTGGAGGATGGCTAACTTTGACAGTATTAGGCAAGAACTTTCAAAAGCTAACTGGGGGCAGATGTTCGCAGGTAAAGGGATGGCTGAAAAATGGAAGCCTTCAGAAATAAGATAATGAGAGTCCAGACACAGTATATTCCTGTTAAGGTTAAAGAGAAGGCTGGTGGGAATGCTGGATGACTAAAGAAATTGAGATTTTGATCAAGAAAAAGGAGGAAGCATTTGTCAGAGATAGCATTACAGCTATACGGAGGGAGGATATTCCCAGAAATGCACGCAGGGAAGTTATTTGGGTGGAACTGAAAAATACGAAAGGGATGATCACCTTATTGGGAGTGTATTATAGACCCCCTAATATTCAGCAGGAAATTGAGAAACAAGTTTGTAAGGAGATCTCAGTTATCTGTAAGAATAATAGGGTGGTTATGGGAGGGGATTTAACTTTCCAAACATAAACTGGCTCAAAGGTAGAAGACAACGGGTGATGGTTGAGGGTAGTTTTTCAGACTGGAGGCCTGCCACAAGGATCGGTAATGGGTCCACGACTTTTCATCATTTATATAAATGATTTGGATGCGAGCATAAGAGACATGGTTAGCAGATGACACCAAAATTGGAGGTGTAGTGGACAGCAAAGAAGGTTACCTCAGATTACAACAGGATCTTGATCAGATAGGCCAACGGGCTGAGGTGTGGCAGATGGAGTTTAATTTAGATAAATGCGAGGTGCTGCATTTTGGGAAAGCAAATCTTAGCAGGACTTATACACTTAATGGTAAGGTCCTCGGGAGTGTTGCTGAACAAAGAGACCTTGGAGAGCAGGTTCATAGCTCCTTGGAAGTAGAGTCGTTTGGTATGTTTTCCTTTATTGGTCAGAGTATTGAGTACATGAGTTGGGAGGTCATGTTGCAGCTGTAGAGGATATTGGTTAGACCACTTTTGGAATACTGTGTGCAACTCTGGTCTCCTTCCTGTCAGAAGGATGGTGTGAAACTTGAAAGGGTTCACAAAAGATTTACATTGATGTTGCCATGATTGGAGGATTTGAGCTATCAGGAAAGGTTGAATAGGCTGAACCTGTTTTCCTTATAGCATTGGAGGCTGAAGGGTGACCTTATAGAGGTTTATAAAATCATGAGGGGCATGGATAGGATAAATAGACAAAGGCTTTTTCCTCGAGTGGGGGAGTCCAGAACTACAGCGCATAGGTTCAGGGTGAGAAGGGAAAGATATAAAAAAAGACCTCAGAGGCACCTTTTTCACATAGAGAGTGGTACGTGTATAGAATGAGCTGCCAGAGGAAGGGGAGGAGGCTGGTACAATTGCAATATTTAAAAGGCATCTGGATAGGTATATGAATAGGAAAGGCTTGGAGGGATATGGGCCAGGTGCCGGCAGGTGGGACTAGATTGGGTTGGGATATCTGGTCAGCACGGACGGGTTGGACCGAGGGGTCTGTTTCCATGCTGTACATCTCTATGACTCTATGAGGGAACTAAATGAAATATCTCCAAATTTGCAGATGACTCAAAGCTGTATGGGTGGGTGAGCTATGTGAAGGAGCCAACGATGCTTCAGTGTGATTTGGACAAGCTGAGTCAGTGGACAAATTCATGATAGATAAAATATAATGTGGATAATTGTGAAATAATCCACTTTTGGAGCAAAAAGGCATGGACGAGTTTGACCAAAGGGCCTGCTTCCGTGCTGTACATCTCTATGACTTGAAGTGGTGGATGTGGACACAATTACGATGTTTAAAACACACTTGGAAAAGGACATGAATAGGAAAGATTTGGAGGTATATGAGTGGTGAGACCAGTTTTGTTTGGGATTATGTTCGGCATGGACTGGTTGGACCGAAGGGTCTGTTTCCATGTTGTGCGACTCTATGTTAAAGTGGAACACTTAGAAAATTCAAAGTGATCAGACAGAGCCAACATGGTTTGTGTGGTGAAAATCATGTTCAACCAAGTTATTGGAGCTCTTTGACAAAATATGAGATTTAGATAAAGGGAAGCCAACTTGATGGGCTAAACTTTGAAATCCAGAAGGTATTTGGTGTGGTACCACATCTACTGTTACTGCAAAAGATAAAGACTCATGGTGCACTGGCATGAATAGAAGTTGGTTTAGCTAACAGAAACATTAGGTATAAACGGATCATTTTCAGGTTAGCAAGGTGTAATGAATGGTGTGCCATAGGAATCAGTGCTGTGGCCTCAAGTATTTATAATTTGGAAATGATGTGGATGAAGAGACCAAAGGTTATGGCTACTTAATTTGCTAATGTCACAAAGATAGGTAGGAAAGTTATAAGGAGGACAGAAGAGACTTCAGGAATACAGATATTTAAGCGAGTAGTTGAAGATTTGGCAAATGGAATATAATGTGGAACTGCCATTTTCTCAAGAAAAAATAATAAGAAAGCATATTATCTAAACAGTGAAAAATTGCAATTGAAAAGTGGAGGATGTTTTCGTGCATGAATTGCAAATGGTTAGCATGTAGGTAAAGGAAGCAATGAGGGAAAATAATGAAACATTATTGCTTACTCTAAGGGGGAGTAAACACAAAGTAGTATGGTTGTGCTTCAGTTGTTGAATTCTATGGAATTGGTCTCCTTATTAAAAGAGGCTGTAAATGCGTGGAATCAGTTCAGAGATGCTTTGTTGACTAATAACTGAATAGGTGGGTCGTCTTACTAGGAAAGGCTGAGAAGCTTTTCTTCTAAACATTGCAATTTAGAACAGCAAAAAGGAACTGGAAGTGCAGATCCTTAAGAGTCTTGACAAGATAAATGTGGAAAGCTCATTTCCTCTTACAGGAAAATCTAGAATAAGGGGACACTTTAAAAATAAGATCTGTCCCTTTAAGAAAAAATGTATTCTGCATTGTTGACAGAGGGCTGAGTATATTTGGAACTCTGTCTGAAAAGGTGGAAGCAGAGTCTTTGAATATTTTTAAGACAGAAGTGAATAGAATCTTGGTAAGCAAACAGGTGAAAGGTTATTCTGAGATGTTCAGGGGCTAACTTGCTCTGCTAACCTTCAAGAAATTGGCTGTCCCAGGGGTAGGGTGGTATGTTTCTCTGTCTTGTAGGTTCAATGTAATAAAAAATGTACATTGCCATCTCCTATTGTTCAGAGTAAATTTATATTATCATTCTCTATTCAGAATCAATAAGAACATTGCAGTTAAAATTCTGACTACTCCCTGCAGTTAAAAAAAAGATTTACACCAGATCTTTCCATTATGGAATTATGCAAATTACATTGTTTCTGGAGACAAATCAGGTCACTGCATTATGTCTTAAGTGGCATGTGACTATGGGGAGTGGTTGGGGATGTCTTGTGGGCACTACTGACTGTGATGTGAGATTTTTTATTAAGGAAGAACCGGTTCCTTTGTTCAGAGAGATCTCTTGACATGGTTCCACAAGCATTGCGAAGAGTATTAAGGGTTCCCCCAAAGCTTATACTTGCTTAATAAATTTTGGCTGTTCAGAAGTTGGTGCATTGCAGTTGCATCAAATGTGTAAGAGTCTCAAGAAGAAAAACCTAACAACTCCAAGTAGACAAGAACGTGGAATTGAGGTAAGTCATGATTACATTAAATGACATAGCAGAATTAAGGAGCCAAATAGCCTAATGCTGTTCCAAACTTGAATATCTACATGTCATAATCCTCATGACAAATTTATGAAATTCTCAAGAGGTATTGGTAATCAGATATATGAATTTCCATGAACGCAAGATCAAATTACTGCCTGCAACAGAAAGATGGTGAAGAAATACTTGAATTGCATTGCTTGTGATAATATAATGCCAACTGTTTGAAGGATAGAATTTACTTAAATATTGTTGCACACTAAGCAATAGATTAGAGATAAAGTGACTTAACTAGCAATCCAATTTCACTTAACTACCAACACTCCATCACATTTACTATTTGCTGTCAGTGTCCTGCAAATTGCAGGTCTAACTCATTAAAAAAGCAAACTGGCTGATTTACTGGTTTGTATTTTGAGCACAACAGTTACGTCACAGAGTCAGAGTTGCATAGCACGGAAACAGACCCTTTCATCCAACTTCTCCACGCCTATCAGATATCCTAAATTAATCTATTCCTTTTGCTCACATCCCTTTAAACCCGTCCTATTCATATACTCATCCAGATGCATTTTAAATGTTGTAATTTTATCAGCCTCCACTGCTTCCTCTTATTCCATACACATACCATCCTCTGCATGAAAAATATGTCCCTTGGTCCCTTTTATATCTTTCCAGCCTCACCTTCAACTTATACTCTCTAGTTTTGGACTCCACTACTGTGTGAAAAAGATCTTGTCTATTTACCCTATCTATGCCCCTCAAGATTTTATAAACCTCTATAAAGTCATGCCTCAGCCACTCCAGGGAAAATAGCCCCTGCCTATTCAGCCTGTCCCTTTCGCTCAAACCTGACAACATCCTTGTCAATCTCTTCAGAATGCTTTCAAGTTTACCAACATCTTTCTGATAGGAAGGAGACCAGAATTGAATGTGGTATTCCAAAAGTGGCCTAACCAATGTCCTGTACAGCCACAACATGACATCCCAACTCCTATGCTTAATGCACTGACCAGTAAAGGCAAGTGTACCAAACATCATTTTCTCTACCCTGTCTACCTGGCACTCCACCTTCCAAGAACTATGAACCAGCATCCCATGGTCTCTTTATTCGGTAATTCTCCCCAGGACCCTTTTATTAAGTATTCAAGTCCTACCCTAATTTGCTTTTCCAAAATGCAACACCTCAGATTTATCTAAATTAAACTCCATCTGCCACTCATCGGCCCATCTGATCAAGGCCCCATTGTACTAAGATAACACAATTGATGGTGTAGTAGACAGTGAATAAGTTTGTCATCTGCAAACTTACTAACCATACCTCCTATATTCACATCCAAATCATTTATATAAATGACAAAAATGGGTGGACACAGCACTGATCTTTGCAGCACACTGCTGGACTTGGGGCCCCCATTCCGATAAACAATCCTCCACACCACCCTCTGTCTTCTACCTTCAAACCAATTTTGTATCCAAATGGCTGGCTCTCCCTGGATTCCAAGTGATTTGACCTTGCTGACCAGTCTATCACGCGGAAACTTGTGGAACATCTTCAAGTTCGTATAGACAATGCCCACCGCTATATCTTCAAACTTCTTTGTCACTTCCTCAAAAACTCAATCAAGTTAGTGAGACATTACATTCCATATACAAAATCATGTTGACTATCCCTAATACATGTAAATCCTGTCCCTCAGAATCACCTCAAACAGCTGACCTACCACTGATGTTAGGCTCATAGCTCTGACTTTTGTTTACCATTTCTTAAATAATGGTACATTAGCCACCCTGCAGGCTTCCAGCACCACACACGTGGCTATCAATGGTACAAATAGCTCAGCTGGGAGCCCAGCAATCACTCCCCTGCGTTCCAGAAAGTTTTGGGATACACCTGATTAGGTTCTGAGGATTTATCCACCTTTGTGTGTTTTAAGTGTTACAGGAATCAATTATTTACTATGATCACAAACACCATATATATATATATACATCACTGGATTTATTAAATCTCCTGCAATCATTTACATATAAGTAGATTGCTTCAATGTGCAATTTCTGCTACAAATTTGTGATGGTACAGTAATCATGTCTGGCTGCAACAAGCATACTGCTGATCTTGAAAACTTATTTAGTAGGTTTCAAAGAATGTTCGCAGTTGATTCAGACTTTGGAAAAACCATCAGCCCCTTCAGCAGGAATTTTCTCGACAATACTCAAAGCATGAATTACAGACCAGTTGTCAAAAAATGAGTACTCACAAACAAAACAGCACAATTGATAATTTTCTCGTATCTTTATAAGTATTATGAAAAGCATTTGAAGAAAGTAGTTTTAAAATTTTACCAAACAATGCAGAAAGTAGTTACCAATTACATAATATGTTGGCTGGTGCATCGTATCAGATACAATTCCAAACCTTATGCAAATGGATTGGGTCCAACAGACCAGCACTGACTTGAAGCCTTTTATTAACCAGAAATAAAAAGAATGTGATCTTTGTTGAAAAGTTATAACGCACAATGTCAGTATTGTTGACAAAGCTAACATTTCTTTCCCTTCCCCATTTACCTCAGAGGAAGTGATGGTGAGCTGCTTTCTTGAACCAATGCAGTCTGGCTGGTGCTACCTCAGAAGGGTGTTGCAGTACTTTCACCTGACAGTGAAGGAACAGAAATATAGTTCCAAGTCAGGACAGTGTGTAACCTGGAAAGAAGCCCAAGGATAGCAGTATTCCCACACCTCTGCTTCTTTTGTCCTCTGGATGGTAGAAGTCAAGGGTTTGAAAATTTTGCCACTGTATCAGTAGCAGAAGTAGAAGTGCTAATTCGGCAGGCTGCTATGTCATGGACATCCATAGCACACAAAAAGGCACTTCAGCCAATCAGGTCTCCACCAGTCAAAAACTGCTACCTAAAAATTATAATCTCATTTTCCAATATTTGGCCCATCATCTTGTATGCTTTGGCAATGCAAGTGCACACCTAAACACTTCTTTACACTTATGAGTGCTTCTGTCTCTACAACTCTTATAGACAGTGAGTTCCAGATTCCCACCAGCATCCCCTTTAAACCTCCTGCCCCTTAATTTAAATCTGTGGCCCCAGTCACTGATCCTTCAAACTACAGGAAAATGTTCCTTCACGTCTATCCTATCTGTGCCCTTCAAACTTTTATACATCTCAATCAGGTCCCTACTCAGTCTCTTCAGCTCCAAGGAAAATTATCTCTGTCTGTCCAATCTCTCTTCATCTTTCAAACTCCCTCACCCAGCCAACATCCTGGTAAATCTCTGCACCCTCCAGTGCAGTCACATCCCTTCTATAATGCAGATTCCAGAACTGCACACAATACACTAGCTGTGACCTAACCAATGTTTTATGCAGTTTCAACATTACCTTCCTGCTCTTAAACTCAATGTCTTGGCTAATAAAAGAAAGAATCCCATTTGCATTCTTAACCACATTATTAACCTGTCCTGATACATTAATAGTCCAGTGGGCATACACACGATGATCCCTCTGAACCTAAATGCTTCTCATGTCCTACTATTTATCATGTGTTTCCTCACCTTATTTGTTCTGCCTGGTCCTACCCCACACTTAGCTGATTGAATTTCATTTGCCCACTGATCAGCCCATCTATATCTTCCTGTTCTTCTTACCACCCCAACAATTTTTGTATCTTCTATGAATTTAATGTGCAAACTTACTGTCTTGGATGCTGTTGAAATTTGAGTGTTGTTGCCTATCATCCAGGCAGATAGAGGGCTCTCCATCACAATCCTGTATTGTGTCTAGTGAATGAGGACATGAGTTACTTGTCTCATTGTTCATAGGAAATGATAGCCACAACTTTTATATGGCTGGTGTGGTTAAGTTTCTGGATGTTTTTAAGTGGGATATCAGCAACTGTACTGCTATAGAATGTCAACGTGAAGGTGGGATTCATTTGATACTGTTGAAATAGTTTTTGGAAATCATGAGCTTACACCTTAAGAGCAGAATGAAGAAAATACAATATGTTCCACTGAAACCTTCAACACAAACCACCAATCTTATCAAGATAAAATCACTCAAACAACAGGCAACAGATTATCAATTATATCAATTTTATCAATATTTTGGCAACATAAAAACCATTTTAATCCTTAGGGAAAGCGCCAAGTTTTAAAATGGACAACAAACTCAAAGCTGATGTTTCACAGATAACAATGAACAATCTCTTTAACATATGAAATATCAATGTCAAATAAATGTGAAGCTTAGTGCATTTTTAAAAAATGCTTCAAATTGCTTTTCAAACGTTTCTCATCTCATTAGAGTGGCACTGGCCAATTCATATCCTCCATGATATTCTTCTTTTGAAAGTCAATGGTTAACAGTTCTTACATCAACACCAGATGCCAGAAAAAAACTCTCCTCCATCTTCCCCACCCACCCTAACCATGTAAAAGAAAATAACATTCCCACAAATGTCTGTATACAAAAAATGGCTGCTGCAAGTTCAATACAGTGTGTACCATTGGCAGTAATACACCATTACAGGAATAAATTTGACCTGAACTACTTGCTTGAAATTGTTTATGGAAAACCACCTGCTACTGAAAATCACATCTCAATTCACTTATGTGAAACATTCTTGATCAACATATTGCCAATTATATCCAAAAAGAATGGATCACAGCAAAAAATATTTAAATAAGCTAAAAATATTTTCCTTTCCTAACGTTAAAAAACAGGGGACATCAATTTCAGCAAAGGACAAATTATAGAGGGCTTCTAAGGAAGATTTTTTTCAGCTGAAAGGAATGGGTATCTTGAGCTCAGTGCCTAAAATGGCTGGTAGAGGCAGGAACCATCACAACATTTAAGTTGTATTTAGACACTTACTTGAAGCGTCACAGCATACAAGGCTATGGGCCAAGTGCTGGAGCATAGTCGGAATGTCGATGCGTGATTGATAACCAACATAGACACGATGGGCTGGCGAATTGTACGACTCTAACCTACCTAATTGTGTTTCACCATTGAACTACTTCCCTTCTGCCCCCTTTTCACACGGATCTTAAACTAGTGTTTGCAACTTCTGCAAAAACTGTCAACTAATTCAGGTTAAAACTCAAAAGACCTATTAATTGTGATAAACTGATCCACAAACTGGGCAAATTAGCAATGCTATGCGGTAGTTTGCAATCTGCGCCTATAATTGACAGAATATTTGCAGAATCGCTATAAAATATCGAAGTTTTATTTCTCAAATCGACCTTTACCCACTGACATAAACTTCCTGACGCCCAACCCTGTAATGACTGGCACAGTGGTTAATTGAGACAGCAATATGCCGAGGTTTCTTAATGGATCCACTTGGGCACTAGCGCCGCAGAGAGTAGGTTTGCACTAGTTGATGCATGGCACTGTCAGCTTCTACAGTCCCGCCACTTGTGCAGCTTCCACCGGGGAGGGGGACAGCCTCCGCCCGGACCCTAACCAGGGGCTCCTGTCTGTTGTAAGCCTTCAATCCGCTTCCTCTGGGCAAGCCCAGTCGAATTTCAGCCATTGGTTTGGCTTTAGGAAACGAAGGACGGGACTGAGATGGACAGAGGGCGAAGCACTCTTTTCCAACAACAACCCGACGATTTTAAAAAGTGAGGGCCCTCTCTGCAATCTCAGCCATACTCTGGCTCTGTCCACTTGCCTGCACAGAGACCGATTGCTCCCTGCAGTGTATTTCGTCCCCAGGTTTCTCGGTGAACGGCAGCCAATGCCCCTGGAGTTTAAACGGCCCCTGAGAATCGCCCTCCCAGGCCCCACTGCTCACCTCCTCCTGGTAACAGCAACCGTCCGTAACTAAGGGCCAGCCGAGCTCTGAGCGATCGAACAACCCCAGCAGCCAATTGAGCTCCGAGCGATCGAACGGCTCCAGCGGCCAGCCGAACCCCGAGCGATCGGATAATGCAGAAGGTTCGGCTGTAAGTGAGCGTCTGAAGTTCTGACGCAGAGGATTCTGCGAGAATCGCCCAAGTAGTTGAAATGTGGAATGGGCAATCACCGTGCGCCTGAAACCCTCTAGGGGAAAAAGTCCCAAACTCTTCCGCCTTACTTAATAATTAGCCAGTAAAAGTTAGACACATTAAACCCAGTCGAATTCCTGGGGTTGTGGATAGGCTGCGCTTGTTTTCCTTAGAATGCTGAGGGAGAACCCCCTTAGAAGCACCAACAACCAAGGGCACGGATACAAGGTCAGCAGCGGGAGTTTTAGAAGTGTTTGAAGACTATTTTCCCCCCTACCCACTGTGGTGGGTATCTTCAACTTGCTAAGGTACAGACGGGAGCCGTCCAGACATTTCTGATGATCATTTGAAACATTATAGCACGCAATGCTCGGTGTAGGAAAACGTAATTAGATTTGATGCTTGATGACTGGTGCCGACATGATGTGCTAAAAGGACCTTTCTTCATGTTCAGGGACACGATGAGGGAATCTACTGTTCATAGACTGCAAGTGGACCCTGCCCAAGCATGTTGCAGCACCGGTAGTAATAGAACGTTAGTACTTCCAAATAAATCTGTTGGGAGTATAACCTGGTGTTGTGTGATTTTCAACTTTGTCCAACACCGGCACCTCCTCGCATTGGAGGCAGTGGTGACAGGCGGAGATTGGAAGTGGTCGCTTTTGGCTGCAAGCACTCCGCTCCTCCCAAAACTCCAGTCTGTGGCTTTGCTAGGGTACCTGCATAGAGAAAACTTCAAATTTCAGCTGTGGACCTTTCTCATTCCTTTTGGCTTAGTTTCCTTTATTTCTGCTGTTATTTTCTCTTTTATTCCGGTTTTGTAATCATGTGTAACCAAGATGGCTCTGGAGAATGGCAACTATGTACACTTTTCAGTGTACTCTTGTATTTCAATATTTGAGGACTTGTGGCAATAAATTGTAATTCTACCGCATCGTTTACCTTCTCTCAATAGCTACTGAAGTGCCTTAAGAACCTTTTAAACACCAAAATGGTAACAACTGCTGCAAATTGGAGTTTCATTTCAGTGTCAATTCACTCTACTGTTGTCTGCATAGATGTTTATATACTGGAATGCGCTGACGATTTGGGCTATTATGAGAAATGAGTGCAAGGACCAGTTGTGCAAGGACCAGTTTTGCAAGTTGAACATTCTTTCAATAAATTAGAACTCAGGTGTCATGTACAATAGTCAACATTTTCCAAAATTAACTGGAAAACATAGTTGATCACAAAATAACAGAAGCCAGGAGGAGGCTATTCAGCCCACTGCATTCTCTGGATTCCGTGAGAGGACATCGGTAAAAACAAAAGCATTTGTTTGAAGACAGCTGTGCAATCAATCAGATAGAACTACAAGATCACAATGGACAGGACAATGTGTCAGAATGCCAAACTGCTTCTTCTCTACCAGGTCTATTTTCTTTACTCAAATGACAAAAGGCCAAAAAAAGCTACACTCCCGAACCTTTCATGGAAGCAAAGCAGGATTATCAACTGGAAGGAGTTTCTTGTCACTTGTTTAAAACTGCAACAACTTATGCATCCAACTGAAGCACAGTTCGAGTTTAGACGTAATAATGACTAAAGGCAGCATAAGAACAGAAGCAATGTTACATTCCTTATTCAATTTTGTTGAGACATCCTTCTTCCATCAGCCAAGAGATTTGGTTAATTTACTTGCATGGAGACCCACAACAGAAACTCTGCACAAGCATTAGGCTGAAGTCAAGGGAACAACATTCTTCATAGCAATAGCTTGTGTCCCATTTCCCCCCACAATATGAATGTTCTCTTTCAGATATCGATCCAATTCCCTCTTGAATGTTTTGATTGAACATGTTTCCACCACACTCCGGCTACAGACTGCAAATTCAAACCTCTCAAGCTGCTGTTGCTTCTTTGACACATTAAATTTGTCCCCCCCCTCAATGTATTGGGAATAGATTCTCCCTATCTGCATGATCCAGGCACTTCAAGATTTTGAATAACTATCAAACTTTGTCTCAATATTCTCTTTCCAAGGAAAACAATCCCAATTGCTCCAATATATTGCTACAAGTTCCTCATTCTGGAACCATTCTTGTAAATCTCCCCCTATTGATTTCACATCTTTCCTAAAGAACTTGTTTCCTATTCTCTTTAAGAGATAAACACCAGTCAAAAATGTATCCTGATTTGCTGCCTATTATCATGCTGTGTAAGTTTACCCCACTTCTTTCCACTCATAAATGGATGTTTTACTGCCCAGTAAGTTATAACTGTGGGCAAGAAATCCAGCTGTAGTTGAGAGTTGGGCTGGGAAGTAAACTTTTAAATGGCAATACCAAAACCAGTTCTCTTTTGTAGTCACTGCCGTGGTCCAAAGATTTTTTTGGAGGGATTTTCAGGTTAACAAAGACATTTGTGGTCATCCTTTTCTGCTTTAAATACTTATCTCAAAATGAATATGTAAGTCTCTATGTGAAATCTCCAATATTGCCTCATTATCATTGACCAGGGTTTAATCTAATCTAGTAAAATAGTTATTGCAAATTTAACTGTACACAGTCTGTGTCATGATGTTTAAAATCTGCTACCATCATTGTTATCAGGCAAAAGAAATATGTTGAGTGAACTGCCAGGCAGGGAGGGGCAGAAGAGTGAAGTGCCCAGAAAGTAATGTTAGATTGGGATCCTGACATCATTCCGTCGTCTTCCATGTTTCAAGGGCAGATTCTAAGGTAAAGGGAACCACCTTGAATCTGTCGAGAAATTAATTAAGATATTTAAAATAATTAAATACTGTTGCCGTTCAATTAATTGCCAGGGCACGTTTGTTGACTTGAGTAGCCCGACAAGGTCATTGAAGCAAGTGAACAACATTGGGAGCCTGCCTGAGTGAGAGTGAAAAGTGTTATGAAGGTGAAGGCATATACTGTACCATATATAGAGAGAGAGAGAGAGAGAGAGAGAGAATGCTCTTCTGATCTGAGAGATTACAAGCACCTGTGTATATGACTGGATGACAGTCTCCGTGTACTGGAAAATTAAAAATAAGGAACATTTGGCTGTGAAATGGATATCTGACTTTTGGTTGCTGTTTTGATAACAATTCAAATTTAACCAGTTTAAATTTATGCCCCACGACACTAAAACCCAATCATTCTTCCAACATCAAACCCATGACAAGATCCAATGTTCGGTATAAGAACACAGACATTTTAAAAATTGGTCAGAGAGCAATTGCCGGAGAGAAAGAAATTGCTGGACAGCTAACTGCCAATCTAACATCTTGCTCTCAAAGAAATTAGAAAACACTCTCTATTACATGTGAAACATACTCACAGTAAAAAGAAATACAATGACACAAGGAGATCAGCAGAAGAGTGAAGGTACAGAAGAAAACAAAGACTGTGTGCATTTGCAATTACGGTCATGTAATTTTAATAAGTGTCTTATTGGAACAGCATTTTTATAGAGTTGGATTTAGATTGTAAATTGTTAAGAGAAAGGGGGACTTGGATTTGTGTTTTTTTTGTTTAATGTTCACTATTAGAAAAATAAATTGATATTTTTTTCTTTAAATAGTGGAATTCGGGAGTTCTCAGTCACTCATATTATAGCAGATTATGAGGCAAGGTGAGCTTTTCTGCATGTTTAGTTTAATTAATAGAGGGGTTCAACCTACCATTTCATTACAAAAGCAACACAGTTACATCTAAGGATTCCAGACATAGCCAGCCACTCATCTGTCATGTGTCCCAGACATTCTGGATCATCACTGCACTGTTTTGAGGTAGAAGGAACCACATATTTGACTTCCTTTGACACTTTCATCCAAGATTGCTTGGTTGGGGAGAGGATTCTTCTCCTTGGAGGCATTCCCCTCAATGCGGCCCCTTAAATCCCACAGCAGAATCTGTAGGAAGACAGAGACTTGAGGTCCATCTCTCCCTGATTGTTGCCCCACTCTCACGGCTGCTGCAGCCTTAAACATTCAAAGTACTCCTAGTCATTCCAACCCACATCATGGTCCCTTTTATTAGAATTCCTTCCTTGAACAGAATGGACACATTATCCTGGCCACCCTTTGTCATGTCAGGCAGGACGCCTTTGTTCAGGAAAAAGGCCTCAACAAAATTTGTTCATTGGTAATGTTTTTGACAGCTTGGTTGGGATTAAGTGTGAAGCATTCCACTTACGATATTGAAGTATGATAGATCTAATCAGTTACTTTTCTAACAGCTGGAGTTAAAGCATTTTAATTGAGGTAATTACAGCCATAGAGAGGTAAAGCAAGGAAACAGACTCTTCAGTCCAATCATCCATGCCGATCAGATATCCTAAATTAATCTAGTCCCATTTGTTAGCACTTGGCCCATATCCTTCTAAATTCTTCCTATTCACATACTCATCCAATGTCTTTTAAAATGTTATAATTGTACCTGCCTGCACCAGTTCCTCAGCCAGCTCATTCCATACACGCACCACACTCTGTGAAAAAGTTGCACCTTAGGTCCCTTTTAAATCTTTCCCCTCTCACCTTAAACTTATGCCCTCTAGTTCTGGATTCACCCAACCCAGGGAAAAGACCTTGTCTATTTATGCTATCCTTGCCCCTCATGATTTGATAAACCTTGCAAAGGTCACCCCTCAGCTTCCGACATTATTCAAACATTTTATCCAAAACTGCTAAATAAAATGTAATTCAAGATGAAGCAGAGTTCAAATAACAGCAGAGGGTTTCAGTTACAAGATGCTTGACCCGATTAAGGAAAAAAACAGCACACTTGACTGGGACCACATCCACAGACAGCCTGTCCCTCCACCACTGACACACCATAGCAGTGTGCATTACACGGTGGCTCAGTGGTTAGCACTGCTGACTCATAGCACCAGGGACCTGGGTTCGATTCCAGCCTCTGGCGACTGTCTGCGTGGAGTTTGCACGTACTCCCTGTGTCTGTGTGGGTTCCCTCCGGGTGCTCTGGTTTCCTCCCACAGTCCAAAGATGTGTGGGCCAGGTGAATTAGCCATGCTAAATTGCCCATAGTGATAAGTGCATTAGTAGAGAGTAGGTGCATGGGTCTGAGTGGGTTGCTCTTCGAAGGGTTGGTATGGACCTGTTGGACCGAAGAGTCTGTTTCTGTACTGTTGGTAATCTAATCTAATAAGGTGCAGAACTTAACCAGGGCTCCTTGGACATCATCTTCCCAACACACACCCGCTTCCATCTCACAGGAGGAGGGCAACAGATACAGAGACACACCATCACGAGCACATTCCCTTCCAAACCATCACGTCCCGATTTGGAAATTTATCAACGTTCCTTCAGTGTGGTTGGGTCAAAATTCTAGAACTCCCTCCCCAAAAGCATTGTGGGTCTACCTACAGCAAATAGACTGCAGCAGATCACAATCACTTTCTCAGCAGCAGCTACAGATGGACAATAAATGCTGTTGAACCATTGATGCCCACATCCCAGAAATGAACAATCAAAATTGTCAGTCTCTGAGAAGCAAATGCAATCTTGTAGTAACAGTGGTCTAATTCACTGCAATTCCATTTTAAAACTAGAGACTTTACACTCAAAAGAAAAATAATAACTCTTATACACATTTCTGAATTGTGAAATCATGTTTTAAAATTCAATCAAGTGAGTATATGGTCCATTGGTATCCATTTGCAGCACTTGTCTGATCCCATAGGTCCCATGCCTGACCACAACTCCAGCTTCAGCACATTTAGTATTTGAGGCAAATTCCTTTTCACATACAGCAACAAAGTATTCATAAAGTTCTTTTCCTTCCTCTTTTCCAATGTTATAATGGTACTGCATGCTACGCCCCTTGAGTTTGCCACCCAATGTGGCCTGGGGTATAATGATAACATTAGCAGGTAGATCCAGCATTGACACATAGTTGCCTTCATTGCTCTCACACAGCTTCACATTCAACAGCGTATTGACTGTAGCAGGGAAAAATAAACAAAAGCTTACTATGTGCAGTACATTCATAACCCTAACTGCTTAACTTCCCTATACTTTATCAAATCTATTGGAACAAATTTAAAGAGACACTGTTACTTCAGTTGGTTGGATGGCCAGAGTGTGGATTAGAATAACACCATTAAGGTTGAGGAAGACCTGGTTCTTGCATTATGACCTGTTTCTGAAAATGTAAGGCACCGAACCACCATAAGAAACAGCCATGAAAAGTGGCCCAAAATGAAGCATTAGCAGACAATGAGCCATGGACTTGTCTTTGGCAAAGCACACATGGATTCGAACAACTAAGTATCCAATTCACACTTGAATTCTATTAAATATTACATTCAAATTATAACTTAGCATTCTTATAACTTTAAAATTTAAACATTTTGACTCAATCTGTTTGTAGATCTATTTTCCCCAAGACTATACTTGATTCATTCCTTTCAATTAACCTTATTTTGTGCTTATCAATAGGAGGTATATTAGAATAAAAAAACCTGAATACTTCCATTTCAGCCACCCATTGTTCATGGGTCAAATGCTGAAGTAATTACCCGTCACTACACTAACTCACCTCTGAACTTGCATGCTAGCTTTTTCTGATTTATACAGGAGGACACAGAAACATGTGTTGTAGCTTTCTCCGTTTAAATAATATTCAGCTTACTTACTCTTCATGCCAAAATGCATGACTTCACATTTTCCTGCATTATTTTCCATCTGCCAGGTGTTTGTTCACTCACCTGACTTGCACATATGCCTTTGCAGACTGTGTGATCCTCTGATTTGCTTTTCCACTAGTTTTTGTGCAAACCTGGCAATAGAAAATTCACTTCCCTCATCCAAATCATTAATAGATGTTGTAAATAATTGTGGTCCCAGCACTGATCTCTAAGATATTCTGCAGTTACAGATTGCCATCCTGAAAATGCCCCCCACCATCCCAAATATCTTCTATCCATATAAATATACTACCCCAACACTATGAGCTCTTTTCACTTTGTATATTGCAAAGTTATGAGCGCCTCCAACTGTGAAAAGTAATCCAAGTATGTATTCAACACCAATGTGACTTCTTGGTTCCCTATTGTTTCCCCAGCCTCATTGCCTTAAGAGTTATGTTCTGGCCTCTCTCGTCCATTTTATATTTTTTTTAATAAACTCTTGCCGTCTATCTTGACAATACTTGCAAGTTTCCCCTCAAACGATTTTTCTCTTTTTTTTTGGTCATTTTTGTTGTTTGCTTTTAAAACTTTCCCAATCCTCTGGCTGATCACTCAGCTTTGGTACATAGTATTTCTTTTCTTTCAATTTGATACTGTCATTAACTTTCCAGGTCGATCATAGTTAGTGTATCCACTTCCAAGAACCCTGCTTTCTCATTGGAATATTGTTGTATGTCATGGACTATTTCACTTATCTCCTCCGTGATTGTTGACTTACACTAGTCTCTGGTTAAGTGACATGTTGATTTTAAAATGTTTCCAATTCCCTCCAGAGCCTTGTTCCCACATCACTCCCCCCCCACCCCATTCCATCGTTGTAGTCACTTCCAGTCCCACAAGCCTTTAAAATGTCTGTGATCCTAAAATTTTTGTCTCTTGCACACACATCATTTTAATTACTTCATCATCAGTGGCTTTGCATTCAGTTGCCGAAACCATCAGCTTATCCTCCTGACACCTCTCCAGCAATTTAATTTGCTTTCCTCCTTAAAGGCACTTCTTACTAGCTACATCTTTACCAAGCTTAGGGGCATCTGACCTTACAGTTCCTTATGTAATGGTATCAAATTTTGTTTCATTACAGCAAAGTAACACAAAATAAATTGGAGAGGCTTCAAAATCAAAAAGGTAATTTTCTTCAACAAGAGATCTGTCAGAAATATTAAAATAGTGAAATTGAAATCTGCAGGGACTTCTTAACTAAATTGGAATTTTTCCAATTGTTTCTTTTATAATACATGAAAATACCTTTATATATCTTTTTCTAATTTCTGTCGTACCCAGTCAAGTTCAAGATGGCCATAAACTAACCTTCTGTCAGGAGTCCTACTCACACTAAACTGCTGACCACTAAATTTCTCTGCTGGCCCCATAGAGGCTGATATTCTTCACAGATTTTTCATAAGTACTGAAACCCTCCTGTTCAAATCTGCCATAAATCACTCTCCATCTTAAGAAAAAAACCTCAACCCTCTTTATCCTGACTAACTTCCACCACTTTATTTTCCTCTCCAAAAGTTCTCCAGACATATTGTTGATTTCCAAATTAGCAATTGTTTTCACATTTCCACAAACCTTGACATCATTCTCCCTTTTTTTGAAACAGTTGGTCAGTTTGACCAATAATTTACTGACTTATTCCAAGATTCACTGTGGCTCCTTGGCAATTTTACCATTGTTCCTTTCAAAGATAGATAGGTTAAAGATAGTGCAGGATAGGCATGTCCCGTTGAAGGCAAAGGATAGGAAGGGCAAGATTCGTGAACCGTGGATGACAGGAGAAATTGTACGACTAGCAAAGTGGAAAAGGGAAGCATACATAAGATCTAGGCAACTAAGAACACAACAGGCCCCTGGAAGAATATCGGAAGAGTAGGTCAAGTCTTAAACGAGGAATCAAGCGGGCTAAAAGGGGTCATGAAATAGCTTTAGCAAGCAGAATTAAGGAGAATCCCAAAGCATTTTATTCTTATACAAGAAGCAAGCGGGTAACTAGAGAAAGGATTGGTCCACTAAAGGATAACGAAGGAAGGCTGTGTATCGAACCTGAGAGAATGGGTGAGATTCTGAATGATTACTTTGCAGCAGTGTTCACTGAGGAGAGGAACATGATGAATGTTGAGATTAGGGATAGAAGGAGAAAGTGAAAACTGCAGATGCTGGAGATCAGAGCTGAAAAATGTGTTGCTGGAAAAGCGCAGAGTTCAGGCAGCATCCAAGGAGCAGGAGATTGGACGTTTCGGGCATAAGCCCGTCTTCAGGAATGAGGAAGGTGTGCCAAGCAGGCTAAGATAAAAGGGAGGGAGGAGGGACTTGGGGAAGGGGCGTTGGGAATGCGATAGGTGGAAGGAGGTTAAGGTAAGGTTGATAGGCCCGAGAAGGAGTGGGGACGTAGAGGTCGGGAAGAAGATTGCAGGGCAAGAAGGCAGTGCTGAGTCCGAGGGTTGGGACTGAGATAAGGTGGGGAAATGAGGAAGCTGGAGAAATCTGCATTCATCCCTTGTGGTTCGAAGGTTCCTAGGCGGAAAATGAGGCGCTCTTCCTCCAGGCGTCGTGTTGCCATGGTCTGGCGATGGAGGCGGCCAAGGACCTGCATGTCCTTGATGGAGTGGGAGAGGGAGTTAAAGTGTTCAGCCACGGGGCGGTTGGCCCAGAGGTGTTCTCTGAAACGTTCCGCAAGTAGGCGGCCTGTCTCCCCAATGTAGAGGAGGCAGCGGATGCAGTAAATGATGTGTGCGGAGGTGCAGGTGAATGTGTGACGGATATGGAAAGATCCCTTGGGGCCTTGGAGGGAAGTAAGGGGGGAGGTGTGGGCGCAAGTTTTGCATTTCTTGCAGTTGCAGGGGAAGGTGCCAGGAGTGGAGGGTTGGGTTGCTGGGGGGTGTGCACCTGACGAGGGAGTGGTCTTTCCGGAACGCTGATAGGGGAGGGGAGGGGAGGGAAATATATCCTTGGTGGTGGGGTCTGTTTGGACGTGGCATAAATGACGAAGGATGATACGATGTATCTGAGGTTGTTGGGGTGGTAGGTGAGGACCAGTGGGGTTCTATCCTGGTGGCGATTGGAGGGGCGGGGTTCAAGGGCAGAGGAGCGGGAAGTGGAGGAGATGCGGTGGAGAGCATCGTCAACCACGTCTGAGGGGAAATTGCGGTCTTTGAAGAAGGAGGCCATCTGGGTTATTCAGTATTGGAATTGGTCCTCCTGGGAGCAGATGCGGCGGAGGCGAAGGAATTGGGAATATGGGATGGCGTTTTTACAGGAGGAAGGGTGGGAGGAGGTGTAATCTAGGTAGCTGTGGGAATCGGTCGGTTTATAGTAAATGCCCGAAACGGCGAATCTCTTGCTCCTTGGATGCTGCCTGATCTGCTGTGCTTTTCCAGCAACACATTTTTCAGCATTAGAAATAGAAGTTTGATTAGTCTGGATCACGTTGACATAAGTAGGGAAGATGTGTTGGGGTAGGCTAGAGGTTATTAAGGTGGATAAATCCCCAGGGCTGGATGGGATCGATCCCAGGTTGCTGAGGGAGGCGAGAGAGGAAATAACTGGGGCCCTGACAGATATCTTTGTGGCATCCTTAAGTACAGGTGAGCTGCCAAAGGACTGCTCATGTTGCCCCCCCCGCCCGTACAAGGGTAGTAGGGATATTCCAGGTAACTACAGACCAGTGAACCTGATGTTGGTGGTGGGAAAGTTGCTGGAGAAGGTACTGAGGGATAGGATCTATTTATATTAAGAAAAGAATGGGCTTATCAGTGATAGGCAACATGGTTTTGTGCGGGGGAGATCATGCCTTACCAACTTAATAGAGTTCTTCGAGGAAGTGACCAAGTTGATAGATGAAGGAAGGGCTGTTGATGTCATATACATGGACTTTGGTACGGCATTTGATAAGGTCCCCCATGGTAAACTAATGAAGAAAGTGAAGTCATATGGTGTGCAGGGTGTTCTAGCTAGGTGGACAAAGAACTGGTAGAGAAACAGGAGACAGAGTAGTAGTTGAAGGGAGTTTCTTGAAATGGAGAAAGGTGACCAGTGGTGTTCCACAGGGGTCAGTGTTGGGGCCACTGTTGTTTGTAATATACATAAATGATCTTGAAGAGGGCACTGTTGGTATGATCAGCAAGTTTGCAGATGACACGAAGTTTGGTGGATTAGCAGAAAGCATAAAGGACTATCAGAGAATACGGAAGGATATAGATAGATTGGAGAGTTAGGCAGAAAAGTGGCAGATGGTTTTCAATCCAAACAAATGTGAGGTAATGCATTTAAGCAAGATTAATTCTAGAGCAAATTATACAATGAACAGAAGAGCCTTGGGAAAAGTTAATGGGCAGAGAGATCTGTGTGTGCAGGTCCATCGCACCCTGAAGGTTGCTGCACAGGTGGATAGAGTGGTCAAGGCGGCATATAGTATGCTTATATTCAATAGCCTGTCCAATGAAGACAAGAGCTGACAAGTCATGTTAACATTGTACAAGACATTGGTTTGGCCACATTTAGAATACTGTGTACAGTTCTGGTTGCCACATTATCAAAAGGATGTGGATGCTTTGGAGAGGGTGCAGAGCGGGTTTACAAGGATGTTGCCTAGTACGGAGGGTGCTAGCTATGAAGAAAGGTTGAGTAGGTTAGGTTTATTTTCATTAGAAAAAAGGAGATTGAGGGGGGACCTGATTGAGGTTTATAAAATAATGAAGGGTATAGACAGGGTGGATAGAGACAAGCTTTTTCCCAGGATGAAGGATTGAATAACGAGAGGTCACACTTTCAAGGTGAGAGGTGGAAAGTTTAAGGGGGATACATGCAGCAAGTACTTCACACAGAGGGTGGTGGGCATTTGGAAAGCGTTGCATGCAGAGGTGGTAGAGGCAGGCAGGCATGGTAGATTCTATTAAGATGTGTCTGGATAAATGCATGAGTAGGTGGGGAGTAGAGGGATACAAATGCTTAGGAATTGATCGACAGGTTTAGACAGTACAGCTCAGGCTTGAGAGCTGAAGGGCCTGTTCCTGGGCTGTAAATTTTCTTTGTTCTTTAAATGCCTTGAAACTTTAAAAGAAGCTTGATAAATGCTCATTGTTGATGAAGTTGTTACACATAGATCTTTTAAAATTTTGATTGACTCAGCATTGGAAGTAATAGAAACAGCATGAAATAGAAACTGTAGATATTTTCTAATCAACCTGCTCATATATATTACTATACGTCTCTGAAGCAGGTGGGACATGACAATCCATATGCTATATACTTACCCATTTTGGGAATAATGTCAACAGTAGCACTTTTAAAAAAGCAGACGTAGATCAATGTCCCTCTTTGAATCTGTAAATCAAGGAAATCAGAGCAAAAATATACAATATATCTTCCATTAAATGAAGAGAAAAATGAAGGTTGAGTGAAAGGTTGCGTAAACCTCCGGGAGACAGAAGAGAGGAGAGACGGGAAAAAAAATGTTGGTGAGGGAATTAGGTGGGATGTGAAGGAATTCAAAGCTTTAATTCATTTCACAGTCCCAGAGGCCCGACACTTCCTCAGGTTCCATGCCAAACTCCGAGCTCGTTGCCAGAAGAAACAGGGCGTCGGGCAAATCTGTGCACAGTGGCGTAACTAAACCGAAAGCAAGTCGCCTGTCTCTCACCGAGTACCTGAACCCATTCAGCCGCCGCGCCTTCTTCCGCCTCCTTCACTTGCAGCTGGGCAGAGAGACATTGCTGCAACAACACACGAGCAGCCATCAAAGACAACACTAGCGCCGATGCTTCCGCCGGAAACTCGGGACATTGTCAGGGTCCCCCGGACCGTTAACGCGCAGGCGCTTGGCGGGACTACCTCCACGAGGCAGTTGGGGTATTCGTTCATATCTCTGACCGCGGGAACCACGGAGTATGAAAGGTGTCCTTAAATGTCCTTCATTATGTCCGTATTGCAGTTTTATTCTGTCTCTTTACTTGCTTTGGTTCTCATTCTGGATTTGTTCAACCTCAGCTCATGAACAGGCAGTACAAATTCCGAAACAGAAGATTCAGAATACCACAATATCAGAATGCTACATTAAAACATTTACTGTGGGGTTCCCCTCAACCTCCGAACATCATAAGTTCCTTTTCATACATTTCCCCCTCAACCATTTGAAAACTTCAGTCGAAAATGAAATTGAATCACAAGGTTCCAGATTCTATTCAGAGCTAAGTTCGCTCACTTCTGTAATTTGGCAATAAATGTGCTTATATTGGTCTCGGATCCTTCAGCTCGATAAGAAATAATCAGCTATGGTAACCAGGAAATGATGTTAAACTTGGACAAAACACTTGTTAGACCTCAACTGGAGTATTGTGTCGAGTTGAGTGAACCACATTACTGAAAAGATGTGAATGTGTTGGAGCAATTTACAAAAAAAAAGTTCCAGAAATGAGAAACTTCAGTTGCAAGGATAGATTGGTGAAGTTGGGACAAAAAAAAACAAATTGCGCGAAAAGTTCAGCGGGGCTGGCAGCATCTGTGGAGAGAAATCAAAGCGAACATTTCAGGTCCAATGACCCTTCCTCAGAATAGTTTTGTTTTGAAAAATTTGAGACTGTACTCCTTGGAGAGAAGAAGGCTGTAGGAAATATGGTCGAAGTTTCCAAAATCACGAGCCGGCAGGACAAAGGAGATAGGGAGAAAGTACTCCTGCTCATTTAAAAGAGAAGGCGTTGATTTAAAGTGATATGCCAAAGAAGCAAGGGTCATGTGAGAAAACAAAACTTGTTCACGGAGAGTAGTTAAGGTTTTGGAATGCACTGCCCGGAAATGTGATTGAGGCAGATTCAATTCAGGCATTGGAGAGAGCATTGGATGATTATTTGGATAGAAATGATGTACAAGAATATGCAGAAAAGAAAGGCATGAGATTGACACTATAGGTAATAGAACTAGTGCAGGCACAATGGGGCCAATGGCCTTACCAAGGTAATGATTCTGTGAACCAGACATTGGAATTGAACACATTCTATGAAGACAGGATTAATTTTAGCTACAATAACTTACACGAGATGAAAGCCTGCAAAATCTTAAGTTTTGGACAATATATTACTAAACCTGTGAAACTTTTGTATTGATTTTAAAACAGCTCCTTTTGAATCTTGGGCACAGTTAACACAGATTTTATTCAAACACACTAGGTGAAAATCCACCAATGTCTCTCTTTGGAGCAAAGTTGAAAAACACCAGGTTATAGCCTTGTACTTCCAAATAAGCCTGTTGTACTATAACCTGGTGTTGCGTGATTTTTAACTTTGTCCACCCCAGTCCAACACCGGCACCTCAACATCATCTCTTTGAAACAGTCTGCATGACAATTTAGGTATTTTACAGCTCATTTGTCATTGAATATTTTAGCAATTATATCAACTATACTCTTATCAATAAATAAAGCTATGCCAGTAGTGCAGATGTTACTTTCATGTACTCATTAACCCTATGAAGCATTGTGGTCAATGGTTCTACATTCCCTTTCAATTTGCTTTCTTATTAACTTAAATCATTCTGAAGATTGTCACCTTTTAAGATAGAAAATAGGAGCAGGAGTAGGCCACTTGACCCTTCAAGCCTGCTGTGCCATTCAAGATGATCATGGCTGACCATTCAACTAAGTACCCTGTTCCCATTTTCTCCCTGTACTGCTTGAACCCGTTGGCCCTAATAACTACATCTAACTCCTCCTTAGAAAAAAAAATCAACGTTTTGACCTCAATTGTTTTTGGAGACAGAATTCCACAGACACACCATTCTTTGGGTGAAGAAATCTCTTTTCATCTTAGTCCTAAATAGCCAAATTCATATCCCTGGGCTATGATTCCTGGTTCTGGACTCAAAACTCATTGGGAATTCCTTCCTGTGTATATCCTGTCCAGTCCTGTTAGACTTCCGTAGGTTTCTATGAGATTCCCCTCAGTCTTCTAAATTCCAGTCAATTTCATTGTAACCGTTCCACTTTTGCTTCCTCCATCAGGCCTGTCATCAGTCCAGGAACAGCTTGGTAACCCTTTGAACTTTATCCCTTGCCAGAACGTCTTTCCTCAGATGGGGAAAATTGCACTCAGTACTCCAGAGGTAGTTTCATCAAGGCCTTGTAAAAATGCAGCAAGACATCCCCACTCCTGTATTCGAATCTTCTTGTTATGAAGGCTAACATACCATTTGCCTTCTTCACTGACTGCTGCATCAGCATGCTTACTTTCAATAAACAGTGTACAAGGACCCCCATGTCTTGTTGCTCCTCTTCTTTCCCAATCTAATACTGTTCAGATCATAATGCGACTTCTTGTATTTGCAACCAAAGTAGATAACTTCACATTTATTCACATTATACTTCATCTGCTCTGCATTTTCCCAAGTTGTCCAAGCTACACTGTACCCTTTCTGCATTTCCATCTCAGCTCACAATCCCATCCAGTTTTGTTTGTCTGCCAACTTGGAGATATGACATTTCATTTCCTCATATCAATCATTACTATATCTCATGAGTAGCTGAGGTCCAAGCACTGATCAATGCGGTAACCCACTGGACACAGAAAAAGACCTATTTATTCCTTCTTATTGTTTCCTATCTGCCAAACAGTTCTCCATCCATGTCAGTAAACTACTCCAATCCCATTGTTACATGCTAAGCTCTTCTATGGAACTTTATCAAAAGCTTTCTGCAAGTCCAAGTAATTCACATCCACTGGCTCTTCCTCATCAACTGTACTAGTTACATCTGATAATGTTCTCGAGAATTTTCCCAACTACCGATGTCAGGCTAACTGGTCTACACTTGCCTATTTTCTCTCTGTTACCTGTTTTAAAATCTTGTGGTTATGTTAGCTGCTGTCCAATCATAGGAACTTTTCCAAAGTCAATGAAATCTTATAAAATAACCACTAATTCATCCATTGTTTCCAGAGCCACTTCATTATGTAGTCTGGAATATAGATTATCTGGCCCTGGGGATGTACTGACCTTTAATCCCATCAGTTTCCCCAACACTATTTCCCTATTCAGTGATTTCTTTCAGTTCCTCACTCTCACTAGTCCCTGTGTTCCCCAACATGTTTGGGACATTTGTCCTCCTATCTGAAGGCAGAACCCAAAATATTTATTTAATTGATCTGCTATCTCTTGCTTTCCCAATAAACCTCTTTTTTTTCTGATTATAAGGATCTGACATTTGTTTTCACTAATCTTTCTCTCTTCACATACCTATTGGAGCTTTTGCAATCCATTTTATGTTCCCTGCAAGCTTACTTTTGCACTGTTTCCTCTTCCTAATCAATCCCTTTGACCTCCTTTGCTGAAATGTATACTTTTCCCAATCCTCAGGTCTGCTGTTCGTTTTGGACAATTTCTATGTCCCTTCCTTGGAGTTAATACTATTGTTGCAGTTCCTCTATTCACTCCTGAAACATTTGCCATTGCCTTTGCAACATCATCCCTTCAAGTAACATTCCCCAATTTATCACAGTTAGCTCATGCCTCATAACATCATAGTTTCCTTTATTTAGATTCAGCTCACTGGTTCCAGAATCAATTACATAATTCTCCATTTTAACTTTGGGAGCAGAGCATGGAAGATAAAGTATTTAATAAGCAAAATGTTTTTTACTACTGTGATATCATGTATTATCATTGCTTTATATTTCAGGTGAATATCAAAGGAGGCTTTTGGTCACATATTTGTGATTAGGCATTCTAATATCATTATATAATTCAGAAAATTCTGAAACCCAGAAAAAACTAGGTCTAAATATTCCAGAGTGAAGGAAGTACTGTCTACTGTCAATCAAGAATTGACCAAGGTGTAATATTTTTCTTTAAACTTGATACCTTGAACAAAAACACACTTCTATATTTTAATTTCCTTTAAATGTTTCTACTGATATTTAAATAAGAAAATAAAATAACTTCAAATGCACAGAATGAACAGTGATCATCCAAATCATACCCATCAGTGAAAAGCTCAAATATATCTGACTGGTTACTAACTTAAGTTAGTGTTGTGATATGATAACATGTGCCTTTTATTGGCGACATCTTAAACTATTATCAATTATTATCTAGAGTAAGTGAGTCATACAACACGAAACAGACCCTTCGGTTCAACCAGTCCATGCCAGCCATAATCCCAAACTAAACTAGTCCCACCTGTTTGCGCTTTGGCCCATATCCCTCCAAACATTTGCTTTTCATGTCCTTACCCAAATAACTTTTAAACATTGTAACTACCCACATTGACCACTTCTGGAAATTCATTCCACATACGAACCACTTTGTGTAAAACAAATTACACCTTGTGTGTTTAAATCTTTCTCCTCGCCCTTAAAAATATATCCCCCTAAATTTCAAAATCTCCCACCCTAGGGAAAAGACACCTTCCATTTACCTTCTCTATACTCCTCATGATTTTGTTAACATCTATAAAGGTCACCCTCAACCTCGTGTGTTTCGGTGAAAAATGTCATAGCCTATCCAGCTTCTCCTAATAAGTCGAACACTCCATTCCCAGCAACATCCTGGTGAATCTCTTTTGAATCCTCTCCAGCTTAATACTATCCTTCCCATAGCCGAGCGACCAGAATTGGACACAATACGCCAGTAAAAACCTCACTGATGTCTTGCCCTCCCTTTGTTTTACCAAAATGCAATACCTCATATTTATTCAAATTAAACTCCATCTACTGCTCCTCAGCTCAATGACACAATTGATCAAGATCTCTTTGTAATCTTAAATGGCCTTCTTCCCTGTCCACTGTACCATCAATTTTGGTGTCATCCACAAGCTTAATAACCATGCCTTGTATATTCTCATCTAAATCGTTTTTTATAAATGATAAAAGTGTAACAGATCCCTAGTCCAAAAAACAACTCTCCACCGTCACTCTTTGTCTCCTGCCTTTAAGCCAATTTTGTATCCAATTAGCAAGCTCACCCTGAATCCCACATGATTTAACTTTACTAATTAATCTACCTTGCAAAATCTTGTCAAAGGCTTCACTAAAGTCAGAATTAAAAATTGACTCATGCTCTTCCCTCAATCTTCTTCATTACTTCCTCAAAAAACAGTCAAGTTTGTGAGACATGATTTCCCTTGCACAAAACCACGTTGATTATCCCTAATCAATCATTGCCTCTCCAAATGCTTATAAAACCTAGCTTTCAGAATCACCTTCAACAACATACCCACCACTGAAGTCAGACTCAAAGGTCCATAGTTCCCAGGCTGTTCCTTACATCCTTTCTTTAACAATAGGCACAACATTAGCCTCTTTCCAGTCATCCGGCACCTCACCCATAGCTATAGATGATGCAAATCTGTTTGCAATGGCTCCCACAATTTTCTAACTTCCCACAATATCCTGGAATGTACTAGATCGTGTCCTGGAAATTTATTCACTTTTATATTTTCCAAGATCTCCAGCACTTCCTCTTCTGTAGTGTGAACTGTTTTCAAAACATCACAATTTATTTCCCAGAGTTTTCTAGCCTCCATTTCTTTTTCCACAGTAAAAACTGATGGAAAATATTTATTTAATATCTCTTTTATCTCCAGAGAATCACCACAACGATGACTTCTTCGATATTTGAGGGACACTATTCTCTCTCTAGCTTTTCTCTTGCTCTTAATGTACTTGTAGAATCTCTATGTATTATCCTTAATTTTATTTGCCAAGACTATCTCATATTCTCTATTTGCCTTCCTGATCTCCCTCATAAGAATGCCCCTCCACTCTATGTACTTTTCAAGAGATTCATTCAAACCCAGTTGTCTATATCTAACATATGAATCTTTTCTTAACTAGAACCTCAATATCTTTATTCATCCCTTGTCTTCTACTCTTCCCACCTTACCTTTCACTGTGACAGGAACATAATGACTCTGAACTCTTGATATTGCACTTTTGAAAGTACTCCCACTCATCAGACACTCCTTCAGTTGCAAACAGTATACTCCAAGAGACTTTTGAAAACTCTTCACTTATACCTTAAAAATTTGCCTTACTCCAATTAAATCACCTCAATTATTATAGAATGCTTCTCATTTTACATAACTATTTTAAAACAAATAGAATGATTACTACCACCCAAAGTGTTCCCCTACTATCAGTTCAGTCACTTGCTCTGTCTTATTATCGGAGAAACAGTCAAGCTTTGCTCCTCTAGTAGGAACATTTACATATTGATCAAGAAAATTTTCTTGAACGCATTTAATAAATTCTTCACCATCCAATCCTTTAACACTATGGAAATCCCAGTCAATGTTTGAAAAACTAAAATCACCTACTATTACAATCTTATTAAATCTTACATATTATCTGAGATCTCTCTCTACATATTTGTTCCTCAATTTTCCTCTGACTATGGGTGGGGGTAGGAGGGGTATATACTACAATCCCATCAAGGTGATCATTCCTTTCTTATTTCTAATTTCAACTCATTCTCACTGGACAATTTCTTAGAAATATCTTCTCTAATTACAGCAATGTTTTCCTTAATCAAAAACACCATTCCCCCTCCTCTTTTGCCTCCCTTTGTAAACTTCCTACAGCATCTGAAACATCTACTTCAGAATTCTTTTGTATTAATCCTGTACGCTGAAACTTTATTGCTGGAACAGCACAGCAGGTCAGGCAGCATCTAGGGAACAGAAGATTCGACGTTTCGGGCACATGCCCTTCTTCTGTTCCCTAGATGCTGCCTGACCTGCTGTGCTGTTCCAGCAATAAAGTTTCAGCTTTGATCTCCAGCGTCTGCAGACCTCACTTTCTCCTCGAAGATATTAATCCTGTAACCTATTAGGCAGAATGAAACAGCAGTGATTGAGATCAAATGCACAAAACTTAGTCCCGAGTAAACATGAATCAGGAAGTAGTCTTCTATTCAAAATAAAACCTGTTTTATTGATTCACAAATCTTTGTGCATGATCTATACGTTTACATCTAAGAAAAAAATGCAACACGAAATGTAGTATGAGTAAACCTGTTAATTTGTATTCCATCATGTTAGTTTGGTTATGTATTTACGTATATGCAAAACGAGAGATGGTAAGCCTACTTCTAAACCCAGCATTCTGTAATCCAGCAGCCATAAGAACATATTTCCCAATTGAAGTGAGAAATTTTACCCAGGAAAATGTTGCCTTCATGGCTAAATTCGAATTGTACATAACAAAGCAGAAAGTTACATGGTTATGTACTGCTGTCTCCTTGTATTGAAATTGAGGCAATCCAGAGAAATGTCCTTTTTTTTAATTATAAATGATATATGATAAATCTGATGTCAATCCATAGTAGTAATAAGAGAAAGGCAGAGAAATAACTATCAAAGTGAACAAGAGTAAAAAAACACAATAAACCATTTACAAGCACATAAAAGGTAAATTACTACTTGAAGAAAAAGGTAGGGTGAATGAAGCAAGAAAAAACTTTGAGCATGATGATGAAATTGCTAATGGGTACAACCTTGATTTTCACAGATACTATGATATTGGGAAACAAATGCTTCAGGAGAAGGGGGAGTCATTGACAGTATAGACAGAACATATGTGTGGCACAGAAATGATAGCAAATATAGAAGTCAGAGTGAAATTGATTAGAATATGTAATTAGAAAAAAGGCTAGATGTTCAGAGATGAAGTAGCAGTGATTCTGACCCAAATTACCAAATATCATCGGTTATGAAATATGTGACAGAAGCCTTGAGGATTGCTAATGTAAAAATCACAATTCAAAAGAAATGGAATAAAGGTGAAACTCTAGATCGATCAACCGACCAGCAGTAATTTTTCAATATCAGTATACAGGATAACATTAGTACTCATCTCGGAAGAGGTATGTTTATTAAAGACAGAGAACAAAAAATAGAAACTGAACAAAATGCACAGATGAAGATAATAAAATGGGAACTCAGAAATAAATAGAGGAAAGGGGATGGAGCTGGGGGAAAGGTAATTGTGATGGTCTTAAGTGGATGCAGATAGGGAGTTATTGTGATTGGTCAGTGGCAGGATTCCACTCGAGGACATCCCAGATGACCTCCTACTTCAAGAACCATAATTTCCACTCTCCCGGGATTAATAATGCCCTCAACCGCA
This sequence comes from Chiloscyllium plagiosum, assembly GCF_037043375.1. Lineage (NCBI taxonomy): Eukaryota > Metazoa > Chordata > Chondrichthyes > Orectolobiformes > Hemiscylliidae > Chiloscyllium > Chiloscyllium plagiosum. The sequence goes on from NW_028270146.1 coordinate 83,814,353, forward strand.
TCTCCTCCATCTCCTGCACCACTGCGCTCAAATCCCCTCCCCCTAATCACAATAAGGATAGGATCCCCTGATCCTCACATACCACCCCACCAATCTCCAAATCCAACACATCATTTCCTGCCATTTTTGCCACCTGCAGTCAGACCCCACCACTAAAAAGATATTTCCTTCCCCACCCCATCTGCTTTCCATAGGGACCATCTTCTCCGCAACTCCCTCGTAAGTTCCACACTCCCCACCAACACCTCGTCAACACCGGGTACCTTTCCTTGCAAGTGCAGGAAGTGCAATACCTGCCCCTATATCTCCCTTCTAACCTCCAAGGCCCCAAACAATCAGTCCAAATCTGTCAGAGCTTCACCTGCACTTTTTCTAAGCTAGTCTATTGTATCCATTGCTCCTCTACATCAGAGAGACCAAGTGCAGACTCAGGGATCAGTTCGTGGAGCATCTGTGCTCTGTATGCTCCAATCAACACCACCTTACAGTTGCCAGCCATTTTAACTCCCTCTCCACTCCCTTGGCGACATGTCCTTCCTCAGCTTCCTCCACTGCCAAAATGAGGCCATACAAACTAGAGAAACCTTGCATTCTGCCTCAGGAACTTACAGCCCAATGGCCTCAACATAGAGTTTGCCAGCTTCAAAACCTCCCCAGCCCCAACCTCATCCCATACCTAGCCCTTCCTCTTCTCCCTGCCTCCTTGATCAGACCTAACCTGCCCATGTTCCTTCTCCCCTATCTGCTCCACCCTTACCACTGACAAATCACAAAACTCCCTACCTGCATCCACCTACCACCAGCCCACCTACCTTGTTGGTGTCCACCAATCACCATCACACCTACATTTCTCCAGGCCTCATCCCCCCATTTATTTCTGAGCTCCCTTCTCCAGTCCTATGAAGGGTCCTGACCTGAAACATCGGCTTTCCTGCACCTCGGATGCTGTCTGACCTGCTGTACTCGTCCAACTCCACATTTTATTGACTCTGACTTCCTGCATCTTCAGTCTTTACTACAGTGTATGTCCAAGATAATAAAATGGATTTTTTGTACGAATTGACTGCCCACTTTCACATTGCTTGAAAGCTTAAGCTAATAAAGCTACAAATATCAAAAATGCTTGTAAAAGAAAATGGAAAATGTATGGATAGGTTTCAGTAAAGTTACATTTAAACTGAGTCAAGGATGTCAGTTTTAGTTTTGTAGAGAAACAAGAGCACTTAAGTAGAATAAATGAGGGTGAGAAGATCTTAGGCAATCAAAGTTCAGCGAAAATATTCCACACATTGCGAGTGTTGATAATTAGCATGAATTTAAAATTGTAATTGAAAGAACAAATCTCTTGCAACATGGAGCACTGTGAGGGCTTCAAGAAGACAGAAAGGTGCTGGATGACATTTAATATATAAAGACGCATGAGTGAATTTTTTTATGTCAGGATATGTCAAATGGAAATACACTAAACAGTGTCATAGACAGATCTAGAGGTTCAAGGAAATAATTTCATTGAAGTCTGATCAGTATCACCAAAAACAATATTAGTGCCTTCCAGATCTAAATAAGGAATTTTTGGTCTGTAGCTCAGAACCGATAGCTGCAGTTCGGATATTGTAGAGTTTTGGATACCTCATTTTCAAAAAAAACTATCAAATCTGTAGAATGAATGCTACAGACTTACAAGAATACTAGGTACAAATATATATAAGTTATGAGTGGAGAAACAACAGTGTAGTACAGGAACCCTAAAATTATCACAGGCCCTTTGGTCCACCATGCTTGCGCTGACACACACCTATCTAAATGAAACTATTTTTGCCTCTACATAGTCCATATTTCTCCAATCCCTGCCTCTTCATATTCCTGATAAGATGCCTCTTGAACGTTGCTACTGTATCTGTTTCTATCACTTCTTCTAAGAGCACATTCCAAGCATTGAAAGAAAGTGCCGTGTAAAGAAAGTTGCATCTCAAATCTCCTTTAAACTTTCCCACTGAAGTAACTCCAAAGAGGCCGCTATCCCATCACCAAGTCACCCTTTATTTACACATGATCAGTCCTTGATTATATTACTGCCTCATACAGAGTCATGCACTAGAGTGTATCTCTAACACTCAACCTTTTTATATCAGCCAGGGTTTCCTGATTGGGGCTGGTAATTTGATCCAATCAGGGAACTCACATTCTGTGAGGTCCAGCAGGCTGGCCTTAATACAATCGCTACTTCCCCTTTTAACCTTAATCTACATCCCCAAGTAATTAACATTTTTACCCTGGAAGAAGGACTCCGATTAATCATTCTATCCACGCCTCTCATAATTTTGTAAACTTCTATCAGGTCACCCCTCACCTCCAGCATTCAAGTGAAAACAAACTAAGTTTGTCCAATCTCTCCTTGCAAGCTAAACAGCATAAGTAGCAGATGATAGACATAGCTAATCGAACCCACAACAAATAGATAAGATCAAAGCTCTCCAATCCTATCACATCCAGTCATGAATAGAGATAGACAATTAAACAACTCACTGGAGGAGGAGACTGCACTAATATCTCCATCCTCAATTATGGAAGAGCAAACACATTAATACAAAGATTACGTTGAAGCATTCACAGCCAGAAGTGCTGAGTGGCTGATCCATTGTGGCCTCCTCTTGTGATCCCCAGCAAAAATACCAGTTTTCAGCCAAATCTCAGGTGATATAAAAAAAATGGTTGGGGGCACTGGATAATGCAAAGGCTATCAGCCCTGACAGAGGTGGCAGCACAGAGTTGTACAGTTGAGAAGTTGTTGTCCTGGGAGACTTGTGGTGCAGAACTTGCCACTCCCCTCAGCAAGCTTTTCCAGTACATTATCAGTATTGTAGTGTGGAAAATTGCCCTTATATGTCCTGTTCTCAAAAGCAGGACAAATCCAATCCAGTCAATTATCATCCCATAAGTCTAGCCAAGATAGTCAGTCATGTAGCATGGAAACAGACCCTGGGTATATGAATAGGAAGGGTTTGGAGGGATATAGGCCGGGTGCTGGCAGGTGGGACTAGATTAGGTTGGGATATCTGGTCGGCATGGATGGGTTGGACCGAAGGGTTTGTTTCCGTGCTGTACATCTCTTTGGTCCAACTTGTCCAAACCGACTAAGCCTCCCAAACTAAACTAATCCAACCTGCCTGCATTTGGCCTATAACCCTCTCAACCTTTCTTATTCATTTACCTGCTCAAATTTAAAAACAAAATTCAACTGTACCTGCATCTTTCACTTCTTCAAGTACTTCATTTCACATACAAATCATGTGTGAACAGGGTTACCCCTCAGATCCATTTTAAATCTTTCTCCTCTCACTTTAAAAAAAACCCTCTAGTTTTGAACTCCCCTACCGGAGGGAAAAATGCTATTCACCTTACGTGTGCCCCTCATGATTTCAACAATCTCCATAAGGTCATCGCTGAACCTCCTACACTCAAGCCTATCCAGTCTCTCCTTTTAACTCAAATCCTCCAGTCCCAGAAACACCTCTCCAGTTTAATAATATCACACTCTATCAGGGTGATGAGAACTGTACACACAGAACTCGAAATGTGACCTCACCAACTACTTATACAACCGCGACATGTTCCAATTCCTTTACTAAATGGTCTGAGCAATGAAAACAGGCGTGCTAAATGCCTTAACCACCCTCTCTGCCTGTCATGGAACTTTCAAAGAACTACATCCCTGAACTTCCAGACCTCTCTGTTTGAAATTAGCCACCCCGACATACTCCCGTGAATCTTTCTTTCTGATGTTTCTAATCACATTTATCGCAGCAACACTGTTACAGGCACTCACATCCTCAGAGTCACCCCTATCTCCATGCTAATGCTTCTTGCTCAGCTGGCATGACTGTAGTGGGGTTCCATTCAGCAAATTTCTCAGTTTGCTCAATGCTATTCTCTTTCTTTCTTTAATGTCTTGCCCTCAGATCTTTAAAACAAAGCTACTAACTCAGCTTACTTAACAGGAATCCTAAACTCATGACTTTTGTGACATTGTGGGACACCTTTACAGCTTTCTCCTCTGGATATTTTTTATCTACAACTCTGAAGCAATTCAGAAGTACAGGATTACCATATCAGAGCACTTCTTCTGTTTTAATGAAGATGTTTCTGGGCCCTCTCTCTCCCTCATACAACTCAAGTCAGCAAACACCTTAGCAATTATCTCCCCAGACAGCTTACTGGTCATGGAGCCAAAATCATGCAATTTCTGTTGTGAAGTGCTGTTTCAAACTTGCTGTTCACAATGACTTTGACCTTTTTAAAAACAGCAAGTCAGATCTTCACAGAAATGAAAACTTAAATCCATTTTTTTCTCCACTTTAGAACCCAACTTCTCAAATGCACCACATTATATTATTGAATTGATTTATTGTCACATATACCTAAGTACAGTGAAAAGCTTTGTTTGCAAGCAATACAGGCAGATTATAGTAAGCAGGGATATACAGATCACAGAGTGAAAAAAAACTTGGACAAAGTAAGGCATACAGGTTACACCGCACAGGACATGCACAAGGCACTATCAACATCAAAAAAATTCTGATCTTGTTAAAGCTAGAGAGTCCATTTGTCAGCCTAATAACGGCAGGGAAAAGCTGTTCTTGAACCTGCTGGTGCATGTGTTCAAACTTCTGTATCTTCTGCTTAATGGAAGAAGTCGTAGGACACAGGGTGAGGTGGGTCTTTTGGCAGCAATGACACGTGTAAACGGAGTCTGTGGATGGGAAGTTGGCTTCTGTGATGGTCTAGGCTGTGCATACAACTTGTAGTTTCTTATGGTCTTGGGCAGAGCAGTTGCTGTACCTGGACAGTATGCTTTCTATGTTGCATCTGGAGAAGTTGGTGAGGGTCCTAATGGACATGCTGAATTTCCTGAGCCACCAGAGGACGAAGAGGTGTTGTTGTGCCTTCTTGACCATTTTGTCACTGTGGCAAGCCGAGAAGAGATTGCCGGTCATCGTTAGTCCTGGGAACTTGACTCTCTCAATCTCTGTTCCATTGATCTAGATGGGGCATGTTCTCCCCCTTTCTTTCTGAAGTCAATGATTGGTTCTTGCAATTTGCTGACACAGAGAGACGTTGTTTTCATTGCATCATATCACCAAACCCTCTATCTCCCTTTTGTGTGTTGACTTGTCGTTGTTAAATATCTTTATTACTATGATGGTATTGTTGGCGAACTTATAGAAGGCGCTTGTTCAGAAATTGGCAACATATAGTCATGGGTGAACAGGAAGTACAGTAGGGGGCTGAGAAAGCATCCTTAGGAGAATTCCAGTGTTGAGTGTTATTGTGAAGGAGATGCAGTTGCGGTCTAAAGGTCAGGAAGTTGAGGATCCAATTATAGAGGGCAGAGCCAAAATCTAGGTCTCAGAGTGTTAAGATCAGCCTGGAGGGGATAATGGTGTTGAAGGCGGAGCTATAGTTGATGAGCAGACATCTGACATAACTGTTCTTGTTGTCCAGGTGTTCCAGGATGAGTGCAGGGCTAGAGAAATTGCATCTAAGACATTCCATCCTGCGTATGAGGAATGTATTAGACTGGAGAATCTAGCTAACTGACAATCTGCAGCCCAGTGAGATAGAGAATTCTGAATATTTGCAATCACTCCATCAGTGAAAAAATTCCTCAAATCAGTCTTAAATACCCATGACACCTACTTCTGGACACCATAGGGCAGGGAAACCATCCTTCCTGCATCTATCCTGTCAAGCCTTTTAAAAATTTTTATTTTGAATGTTAGAACATAGAACATAGAACAATACAGCACAGAACAGGCCCTTCGGCCCACGATGTTGTGCCGAACATTTGTCCTAGCTTAAGCACCCATCCATGTACCTATCCAATTGCCGCTTAAAGGTCACCAAAGATTCTGACTCTACCACTCCCACAGGCAGCACATTCCATGCCCCCACCACTCTCTGGGTAAAGAACCCACCCCTGACATCTCCCCTATACCTTCCACCCTTCACCTTAAATTTATGTCCCCTTGTAACACTCTGTTGTACCCAGGGAAAAAGTTTCTGACTGTCTACTCTATCTATTCCTCTGATCATCTTATAAACCTCTATCAAGTCACCCCTCATCCTTTGCCGTTCCGACGAGAAAAGGCCTAGCACTCTCAACCTATCCTCGTACAACCTATTCTCCATTCCAGGCAACATCCTGGTAAATCTTCTCTGCACCCTCTCTAAAGCTTCCACATCTTTCCTAAAGTAGGGCGACCAGAACTGCACACAGTACTCCAAATGTGGCCTAACCAAAGTCCTGTACAGTTGCAACATCACTTCACGACTCTTGAATTCAATCCCTCTGCTAATGAACGCTAATACACCATAGGCCTTCTTACAAGCTCTATCCACCTGAGTGGCAACTTTCAAAGATCTATGAACATAGACCCCAAGATCCCTCTGTTCCTCCACCTCACTAAGAACCCTACCGTTAACCAATATTCCGCATTCTTATTTGTCTTTCCAAAATGAACAACCTCACACTTGGCAGGGTTGAACTCCATCTGCCACTCCTCAGCCCAGCTCTGCATCATATCTAAGTCCCTTTGCAGCTGACAACAGCCCTCCTCACTATCCACAACTCCACCAATCTTCGTATCATCTGCAAATTTACTGACCCACCCTTCGACTCCCTCATCCAAGTCATTAATAAAAATTACGAACAGCAGAGGACCCAGAACTGATCCCTGCGGAACTCCACTTGTAACTGGGCTCCAGGCTGAATATTTACCATCTACCACCACTCTCTGACTTCGACCGGTTAGCCAGTTTTCTATCCAATTGGCCAAATTTCCCTCTATCCCATGCCTCCTGACTTTCCGCATAAGCCTACCATGGGGAACCTTATCAAATACCCTACTAAAATCCATGTATACTACATCCACTGCTCTACCCTCATCCACATGCTTGGTCACCTCCTCAAAGAATTCAATCAGACTTGTAAGGCAAGACCTACCCTTCACAAATCCGTGCTGGCTGTCCCTAATCAAGCAGTGCCTTTCCAGATACTCATAAATCCTATCCCTCAGTACTCTTTCCATTACTTTACCTACCACCGAAGTAAGACTAACTGGCCTGTAATTCCTGGGGTTATCCCTATTCCCTTTTTTGAACAGGGGCACAACATTCGCCACTCTCCAGTCCCCTGGTACCACCCCCCGTTGACAGTGAAGATGAAAAGATCATTGCCAACGGTACTGCAATTTCCTCTCTTGCTTCCCACATAATCCTAGGATATATCCCATCAGGCCCGGGGGACTTGTCTATCCTCAAGTTGTTCAAAATGTCCAACACATCTTCCTTCCTAACATGTATCTCCTCTAGCTTACCAGTCCGTTTCACACTCTCCTCTTCAGCAATACGGTCCTTCTCATTCGTAAATACTGAAGAAAAGTACTCATTCAAGACCTCTCCTATCTCTTCCGACTCAATACACAGTCTCCCACTACTGTCCTTGATTGGACCTACCCTCGTTCTCGTCATTCTCATGTTTCTCACATACGCATAAAATGCCTTTGGGTTATCCTTGATTCTATCCGCCAAAGATTTTTCATGCCCTCTCTTAGCTCTCCTAATCCCTTTCTTCAGGTCCCTTCTGGCTATCCTGTATCCCTCCACTGCTCTGTCTGAACCCTGTTTCCTCAACCTTATGTAAGCCTCCTTCTTCCTCTTTACAAGACATTCAACCTCCCTCGTCAACCAACGTTCCCTCACACGACCATTTCTTTCCTGCCTGACAGGTACATACATATCAAGGACACGTCGTATCTGTTCCTTGAAAAAGTTCCACATTTCCATAACATCCTTCCCTGACAGCCTATACTCCCAACTTATGCTCCTCAGATCCTGTCTCAGAGCATCGTAATTACCCTTCCCCCAATTGTAAAACCTACCCTGTTGCACGCACCTATCTCTCTCCATAACCAAGGTGAAAGTCACAGAATTGTGGTCACCATCACCAAAATGTTCACCCACTAACAAGCCCATCACTTGTCCCGGTTCATTACCGAGTACCAAATCCAAAATGGCCTCCCCTCTGGTCGGACAATCTACATACTGAGTTAGAAAAGCTTCCTGGACACACTGCATAAACACTGCCCCATCCAATCTACTTGATCTAAAGAGCTTCCAATCAATATTTGGGAAGTTGAAATCGCCCATGACTACTACCCTGTGGCTTCTGCACCTTTCCAAAATCTGTTTCTCAATCTGTTTCTCCACATCTCTGCTGCTATTGGGGGGCCTATAGTAAACACCCAACAAGGTGACTGCCCCTTTCCTATTTCTGACTTCAGCCCATACTACCTCTAAAGGCAGATCCCCCTCAAACTGCCTTTCTGCAGCCGATATACCATTTCTAATTAGCAACGCCACCCCCCCTCCTTTTTTACCACCCTCCCTAATCCTACTGAAACATCTGTAACCAGGAACCTCCAACAACCATTCCTGTCCCTCTTCTATCCACACATTCTTCTAAACTCCACAGAGTGAATGCCCAGTCTATTTAATCTTTATTCATAGGACAATTCCTCCATTGCAGAAATTAGCCTGATGAACCTTTGTTGCACTCCCTCTATGGAAAGTATATCTTTCTCTAGGTATAGAGACCAAAACTGCACACCAAATAGTAGCAACTGTAGTCTCACCAAGGCATTATGTAATTGCAGTCAAGTCGCTTTGCTCCGATACTCAAATTCTCCAGCAACATAACATTTTTCTTATTAATCTCTTGCTTTATCTGAATGTTAACTTTCAGTGACTTGAACAAAAAATGTTCGAGACTCCTTGAAGTTCAACACTTCCCAGCCTGTTACCAATTAAGCAAGAATCTGTTTCTGTTTTTAGTCCATTATAGAGTCATAGAGACATACAGCACGGAAACAGACCCTTCGGTCCAACTAGTCTATGCCGACTAGATATCCCAACTCAATCTAGTTCCACCTGCCAGCACTTGGTCCATATCCATCCAAACCTTTCCTATTCATATACCCATCCAGATGCCTTTTAAACGTTGCAATTGCACCAGCTTCCATTACTTCCTCTGGTGGCTCATTCCATACATGTACCACCCTCTGAGTGAAGAAGTTGCCCCTTAGGTCTCTTTAATATCTTTCCCCTCTCACCATAAACCTAAGCCCTCTATGTCTGGACTTCCCCCACCCCAGGGAAAAGGTTTTGTCTATTTATCCCCTCATGATTTTATAAACTTCTACAAGGTCACCCCTTAGCCTTTGACGCTCCAGGGCAAACAGCCCTAGCTTACTCAATCTCTCCCTATAGCTCAAATCCTCCAACCCTGGCAACATCCTTGTAAATCTTTTCTGAACCCTTTCAAGTTTCACAACATCCTTCCGAACTGTATTCAACCTGCCAAGACTATCCAATCACTTAGTTTCTCCAAACCCCTTAGAAGTCTTTATATCCTCCTCACACTTCATTTTGTCTTGCATCATCTGCAAACTTAGAAGTGTCATACTTAATGCCCATATCTAAACATGGTTTTGGTTTTCACTTCATGACCTTCTGTCAGAACTTTAACACAACTTGGATTTGCTATTTAACTTTTGTGAAAACATACCATATACTACCATAAGAAACTAAAGTTGTTAGTGTGCAATAATTTAAGCTTTCCTCACAGGTTTTACCTTCCTAGATTGTTCTTTTACAAGTAAAATAGTCTGCATTTACCCATCAGCCCATTGCTTTGCTGAGGATGACACACTTAAAAATATATTGTTGTAACATGGTAACAATCACCAGCTGTATTTTTGTTTAAAGCTCTGTTGAAAATTTTGATACCATAATGCAATATCTATTTTGTCCTGGATGTCTAAGTTTCAGGATGATAACAGTTTTTTTTCCATTTCTATAATTTAGTTTTTCCAGCTGTAACTTCATTATATTCAGTTCTGTAAATGCTTTAATATTTTGTGTGGATGAAATTAAACCACAGATTATGTTTGAGAGATTGTATTTCTTTCCATCCAAAGATATTTCTACAGTCGATGATTAATTTGTTATTAAAAACTGAAAGAATTGCAGATGTTGTAAATCAGAAACAAAACAGAAGTTGCTGGAAAAGCTCAGCAGGTCAGGCAGCAAGTGTGAAGAGAAATCAGAGTTAACGTATGGGTCCGGTGACCCATCTTCAGAACTCGAAAGTTAACATTAATTTGTCATTGTTGAATCTTTGAAAGGAGTTGGGCACTTTGTTTACTTGCAATCATCTTGAAGGAATATTCATTAGATGATGGAATAGCTTTTTCCTAGTTTCAATATCAAGCATTTCCACACCTTTAAATTTAGCAGTTCATTTGGGAAACTCCTCAATGCAATTAGACCCAACCTTCAGAGGAATATCTTCTACAGTGTGATCATTTTATGCAAGAGGTAGAACAAAGAAAAGATTGACAATTTGTGGAACAAAGAATAAATGTATGAAAGAACACATAGAAAAGTACTGACAAGAATATAATTTTCAACATGGGGAGAGCCAAAATCTAACTGTTTATACCCAGAGTACAAATTCAAACACACCACAATGTGCAGGAAAATGCTAAAGCTCAAACTATTAATAGACAATAGACAATAGGTGCAGGAGTAGGCCATTCAGCCCTTTGAGCCTGCACCGCCATTCAATATAATCATGGCTGATCATTCCTAATCAGTATCCTGTTCCTGCCTTATCTCCATAACCCTTGATTCCACTATTTTTGAGAGCTCTATCCAACTCTTTCTTAAATGAATCCAGAGAGTGGGCCTCCACTGCCCTCTGGGGCAGAGCATTACACACAGCCACCACTCTCTGGGTGAAGAAGTTTCTCCTGAGCTCTGTCCTAAATGGTCTACCACGTATTTTTAGGCTGTGTCCTCTGGTTTGGCACTCTCCCATCAGTGGAAATATGTTTCCTACTGCCAGAGTGTCCAATCCTTTCATAATCTTATACGTCTCAATCAGATCCCCTCTCAATCTTCGAAACTCAAGGGTATACAAGCCCAGTCGCTTCAGTCTTTCAGTGTAAGGTAATCCTGCCATTCCAGGAATTGACCTCGTGAACCTACGCTGCACTCCCTCAATAGCCAGAATGTCTTTTCTCAAATTTGGAGACCAGAACTGCACACAGTACTCCAGGTGTGGTCTCACCAGGGCCCTGTACAGCTGCAGAAGCACCTCTTTGCTTCTATACTCAATCCCTCTTGTTATGAAGGCCAGCATGCTATTAGCCTTCTTCACTACCTGCTGTACCTGCATGCTTGCCTTCATTGACTGGTGTACAAGAACACCCAGATCTCTCTGTACTGCCCCTTTACATAAATTGATTCCATTGAGGTAGTAGTCTGCCTTCCTGTTCTTGCTACCAAAGTGGATAACCATACATTTATCCACATTAAACTGCATCTGCCATGCATCTGCCCACTCACCTAACTTGTCCAGGTCACTCTGTAATCTCCTAACATCCTCATCAAATTTCACCTTGCCACCCAGCTTTGTATCATCAGCAAATTTGCTAATGTTATTGCTGATACCATCTTCTATATCATTAACATATATTGTAAAAAGCTGCGGTCACAGCACGGATCCCTGCGGTACCCCACTGGTCACTGCCTGCCATTCTGAAATGGAGCCGTTTATCACTACCCTTTGTTTCCTATTAGCCAACCATTTTTCAATCCAATCTAGTACTTTGCCCCCAATACCATGTGCCCTAATTTTACTCATTAACCTCCTGTGTGGGACTTTATCAAAAGCTTTCTGAAAGTCCAGGTACACTACATCTACTGGATTTCCCTCGTCCAACTTCATAGTTACATCCTCAAAAAATTCAAGAAGATTAGTCAAGCATGATTTCCCCTTCATAAATCCATGCTGACTCTGTCCTATCCTGTTACTACTATCCAGATGTGGAGTAATTTCATCCTTTATAATAGACTCCAGCATCTTTCCCACCACTGAGGTCAGACTAACTGGTCTATAATTTCCTGCTTTCTCTCGCCCACCTTTCTTAAAAAGTGGTATAACATTAGCCACCCTCCAATCCTCAGGAACCGACCCCGAATCTATTGAACTCTGGAAAATAATCACCAACGCATCCACGATTTCCCGAGCCATCTCCTTCAGTACCCTGGGATGCAGACCATCAGGCCCCGGAAACTTATCAACCTTCAGGCCTAACAGTCACTCCAACACCAAATCCTGGCAAATATAAATTCCCTTCAGTTCAGGTCCTTCAGCCACTGTTACCTCAGGGAGATTGCTTGTGTCTTCCCCAGTGAACACAGATCTGAAGTACCCATTTAATTCCTCTGCCATTTCTTTGTTCCTAGTAATATATTCCCCTGTTTCTGTCTTCAAGGGCCCAATTTTTGTCCTAACCATTTTTTTTGCCTTGCACATACCTAAAAAAGCTTTTACTATCCTCCTTAATATTCTTGGCCAGTTTACCTTCGTACCTCATTTTTCCTCTGCGTATTTCCTTTTTAGTAATCCTCTGTTGCTCTTTAAAAGCTTCCCAGTCCGCAGTTTTCCCACTTATCTTAGCAATGTTATACTTTTTCTCTTTTAACTTTATATGTTTCTTTACTTCCCTCGTCAGCCACGGCCGTCCATGCCTCCTCCTGGGATCTTTCTTCCTTTTAGGAATGAACTGATCCTGCAACTTCTGCATTATACACAGAAATATCCGCCATTGTTCCTCCACGGTCATCCCTGCTAAGGTATTGCACCATTGAACTTTGGCCAGCTCCTCCCTCATAGCTCCATAGTTCCCTTTATTCAACAGAAGTACTGTCACTTCCGACTGTACCCTCTCCCTCTCAAATTGCAGATTGAAGCTTATTGTATTATGGTCACTACTTCCCAATGGCTCCTTCACTTCGAGGTCTCTGACCAATTCTGGTTCGTTACACAATACCAGATCCAGAATTGCCTTCTCCCTGGTCGGCTCCAGCACCAGCTGCTCTAAGAATCCATCTCTGAGGCACTCCACAAAGTCTCTTTCTTGAGGCCCAATACCATCCTGATTCTCCCAGTCTATCTGCATGTTAAAATCCTCCATCTTTGCGACAGGCCAATTTCAGCTCCTGATTTAACTTACATCCAACATCCAGACTACTGTTTGGGGGCCTATAGTTGACTCCCAAGAGGGTCTTTTTACCCTTAGTATTTCGAAGCTTTTTCCACACTGACTCTACATCCCCTGACTCTAGGTCCCCCCGCGCAAGGGACTGAATATTGTCCCTTACCAACAAGGCCACCCCACCCCCTCTGCCCGTCAGTCTGTCCTTACGATAGCACGTGTATCCTTGAATATTCATTTCCCAGGCCCTGTCCACTTGAAGCCACGTCTCAGTTATCCCCACAATATCGTATCTGCCAATTTCCAAAAGAGCCTCAAGCTCATCCATCTTATGTCTAATGCTTCATGCATTCATGTATAGTATTTTTAATTTGTTACTGCTCTCACCCTTCCCATCAACCCTTATTTCACTCAACCTTACAGCATGATGCCTTTCCGAGTTTTCTGCCTCATTGTTACAGTTGTCTTTCTTGACTTCTCTTGTTCTAACTTTCCCTTCAATTTCCTTTTTTTTTAACAATGGTGTACACTGGAAAATTGTCTGAAGAAAGAAAACTTTTTTTTTAAAAGTACTCAAGGTTTTTTATTTGAGAAACAAATGCCTATAACACAGTTTTACAATATTTAGAGAAACAATACTGATAATAGACAACACAATGAAAATAACCTTAGAACACATGCCCGTTTATTACACACTGAACAAACCTCATATCATACTAGTGACACATAGGTACAACTACTCTTTCAATAACTTGAAGGCTCTAAAACTAGTAAGTACCACTGTATCATCAACCAAGATTTCTGACTACATTACTGGTGCCATAATTTTCAGTATGTGGAGGACTGGTAAAATTTCAGCATTTACACAAACAGAAGTGTCAAAATTGTTCACATTTCCTTCTTTTAAAAAAAGACATAACAGAAATGAAAATATATAAATTTACAACCGTTTTAAAAACGATAGTTTTTCAATGTGCTTACCATCATTATTGAACCAAGTTTGCAAATTTTGTTCAACTACATTTTAAAAATCAATGGAATTTCAGTCAATCAAATAAGAAGCTAGCAGCATTGGACACTTTTATGTGAAATCTTGAACAGCTGATCTCACAGCTACATAGATGCACATACATCATTGTTACAATTGTGCATCTATGTAGCTGTGAGATCAGCTGTTACAATTGTAACAATGATAAGGACATAGAAGCAGCAAAGAATTACTAACTTACAGTAAAGTACAATTAATATAAGGCTTACATGGTAAGGATCTGTTCCAATGTATCCAGGCAAGTTGCACTTTTCTATGTACCTATACTGAAGGAAACATTCTTAAGAAAAGGAAAAATACATGTTTTAACTCACCACCGCCCCCCCCCCCCCCCCCCCACCACCACCACCACCACCACCACACACACACACACACACAAAAGTCCACAGCTCAGAATATATGATACAAACTTCTATTTAGGAAATATTACTCCTTGGAAAAATGATTTGGAGCACTTTTATGATTCTACAAATATGAATGGAATTTTTTAAAAAAAGGATGTTTTGCTTGGAAAGAAAAATATTACATCGACAGTGAAGTTTCAAAACAAATTGGTGAAACCAAAAGGAAGTGGAATGGAATCAATCCTATTTTGATCAATCATCAAAAAATCCATGAAAGCAAACTTGAAATATGTAACACACTCCACTCTTTATTATATTTATACAATGGATCAATCTCTTCGTAACATTTAAAGATTCCATTTGCCACTTAGTTTGGGCTTCTTTTATGTGGCCTGATCTTGGCTAGGTAGCCCAAATCAAAACTGTATTAAAAGGCCAAAATAGGAATCCTGAAGGATCATGTGGGCTCTAACATGTTTTTGTATTAATTCTTCAGGAGCAGTGTTGTCCAAGGCAACAGATTTTGGTAGTCATCCATTTCATAACTTAAACCAAGCAGAGTCCGAGAAGTAATATTCACAAGATGATGCAAAACTGCACCTCTACAGAAATTACTTAAAAGTAACTTTCTTTAAAATAGTTGACACTCTGTATTTTAACCCAGGTTTTAATCAGAAGTAGGTGCTTTTATTTGCAGAATTCAACTGTTAATCATCATGAATGTCAAAAAGATATTGATGATTGACAAGCATGTTGTTCAATCACCACCTTCAGTATATCAACAATGCAAAATTTCTGCACACCAGTTGAACAATGATCTAACCACACATTTAAGCCACAAATTATTGTGAACAAAATGGGAGAATGGCTCAGAAGTCTGAGGAATTGGCTCAAATAGTTGCTGAAAGAATATTTAAATAATAAAGACTTCATCTACTCACTTCTGCAAAAGCTCATTGTACAGCTCCAGAATTAATCATCTTTACAGCCCCAGCAAACAGTGGACAGAAGCTACAATAACTTAGTGTATTTAATGGTAGATATCTGTTTTAATTTTTGAGGCATTTTATGGAGTGCTTAAATTCACAAACTTTTCAATAAGTTGTGTTAATATTAAATATTAAAAATTGTGTTTTTTGACAAGAGGGTAGTGGAGACAAAATCTAAAAATAATAAAAAAGGAACTGAACAATGCTTGGGATTAAAACCATTTGGCAGAAAATAATATGGAATGATAGCTCAGTGCACTGATTGAATACTCTGGGTATAGCGCCTTATAATCATTCAATCAACATATTGCTGCATTTAACTGCACACAACTAACTAACATAAATTATCCTACCTACCGCAACAAAAAACGCATGTGTTTCAAGAATAAATGTTGAAAGGTGCAATGAGCAAAGCAGAAATATAAGGGTTCAAAAGGTGATTACTTTGAAGCTGATGGATAAAATTATCTTAAGAAACATCTTGGATCTATGAATTAAAGAAAGGCAGAGTGAAATGTACAATTTAGAAACACTCAAATTGCATGCTGATCAATTATATAAATGCTTGGTGCTAAAGTCTATTATAAATTAGTTTATCTCCATTGCAATCAGGACACTTCATTGACTTTACTCAACATTGATCAGATATGCTGTAGGGGTTTTCTCTAAGTCACATTTTCAATCATTCAAGTCAACTTCAGTTTTGTGTAGCTTCAACACAGATTATTCTCCAGTTCAATTGCATTCACTAGAACTGTTAGGTTGTGCTGCCTTTCTATTATGTATTTTAATTTACGAATGTCTGTTGGCAGAAGTGCAATGGCTCATAATTAAAAGTATTGAAGATAACAAAGGAACAATAACAAAAAAGAAATGTTATTAGGGGAATTTAAAATGAAATAAGTGCTTAGCATCTCAGGGCACTGTCTCCAACTCAGACCTTCCAACCTCATAGTCCGGGAACCCCGCACTGCCCGGTTCTACCTCCTTCCCAAGATCCACAAGCCTGACCACCCTGGCCGACCCATTGTCTCAGCATGCTCCTGCCCCACTGAACTCATCTCTACCTACCTCGACACTGTCCTATCCCCCCTAGTCCAGGAACTCCCCACATACGTTCGAGACACCACCCACGCCCTCCACCTCCTCCAAGACTTCCGTTTCCCCGGCCCCCAACGCCTCATTTTCACCATGGATATCCAATCCCTCTACACCTCCATCCGCCATGACCAGGGTTCTCCAAGCCCTCCGTTTTTTCCTCTCCAGACGTTCCCAACAGTACCCCTCCACCGACACTCTCATTCGTTTGGCCAAACTGGTCCTCACCCTTAACAATTTCTCCTTTGAATCCTCCCACTTCCTCCAGACCAAAGGGGTAGCCATGGGCACACGTATGGGCCCCAGCTATGCCTGTCTGTTTGTTGGCTATGTAGAGCAGTTGATCTTCCGTAATTACACCGGCACCACTCCCCACCTCTTCCTCCGCTTCATTGATGACTGCATTGGTGCCACCTCATGTTCCCGCGAGGAGGTTGAGCAATTCATCAACTTCACCAACACATTCCACCCTGACCTTAAATTTACCTGGACCATCTCTGACACCTCCCTCCCCTTCCTGGACCTCTCCATCTCCATCAGTGACGACCGACTTGACACTGACATCTTCTACAAACCCACCGACTCCCACAGCTACCTGGATTACAACTCTTCCCACCCTACCTCTTGCAAAAATGCCATCCCGTATTCCCAATTCCTCTGCCTCCGCCGTATCTGCTCCCAGGAGGAGCGGTTCCACCATAGAACACACCAGATGGCCTCCTTCTTTAGAGACCGCAATTTCCCTTCCCACGTGGTTAAAGATGCCCTCCAACGCATCTCATCCACATCCCGCACCTCCGCCCTCAGACCCAACCCCTCCAACCGCAACAAGGACAGAACGCCCCTGGTGCTCACCTTCCACCCTACCAACCTTCGCATAAACCAAATCATCCACCGACATTTCCGCCACCTCCAAACAGACCCCACCACCAGGGATATATTTCCCTCCCCACCCCTCTCCGCCTTCCGCAAAGACCGTTCCCTCCGTGACTACCTGGTCAGGTCCACGCCCCCCTACGACCCACCCTCCCATCCTGGCACTTTCCCCTGCCACCGCAGGAACTGTAAAACCTGCGCCCACACCTCCTCCCTCACCTCTATCCAAGGCCCCAAAGGAGCTTTCCACATCCATCAAAGTTTTACCTGCACATCCACTAATATCATCTATTGTATCCGTTGCTCCCGATGCGGTCTCCTCTACATTGGGGAGACTGGGCGCCTCCTAGCAGAGCGCTTTAGGGAACATCTCCGAGACACCCGCACCAATCAACCAAATCGCCCAGTGGCTCAACATTTCAACTCCCCCTCCCACTCTGCTGAGGATATGGAGGTCCTGGGCCTCCTCCACCGCCGCTCCCTCACCACCAGACGCCTGGAGGAAGAACGCCTCATCTTCCGCCTCGGAACACTTCAACCCCAGGGCATCAATGTGGATTTCAACAGTTTCCTCATTTCCCCTTCCCCCACCTCACCCTAGCTTCTAACCTCCAGCAACTCGATCCCCTGACCTGTCCGGACTTGTCCGACCTGCCCAGCTCCTTTTCCACCTATCCACTCCACCCTCTCCTCCCTGACCTATCACCTTCATCTCCTTCCCCATTGGCCTATTGTACTCTATGCCACTCTCTCCCCACCCCCACCCTCCTCCAGCTTATCTCTCCACGCTTCAGGCTCTCTGCCTTTATTCCTGATGAAGGGCTTTTGCCCGAAACGTCGATTTTGCCTGTCCTCGGATGCTGCCTGAATTGCTGTGCTCTTCCAGCACCACTGATCCAGAATCTGGTTTCCAGCATCTGCAGTCATTGTTTTTACCTCATTAACACACATAGTACGGTGAAATTTGTTTTTTCATTTTGCCTGACAAACAGATAACCAATCTCAGGTGAGTTGCCTAGAAGTTAAGGTCAACTGACACCAAATTAATGGGAACCACACAACAGTACTAAAAGCAAGGCTTAAGTGCAGACCTTTTTCCAGTCATAGTATTGTCTGCTATATGGGGGACACAATTAAGATATTTTATAAAAGATCCAAGACATTGTGCAAGTGAAGCAACAAATGTCACAGAACTAACAAAACATTTTGCTAATAATATCTCACACCTCTTGTTCCTTAGATGTTTGGAATTAAAGTTGTTACTCTCCCAAATCATCTAATCCTCTCCTTCCTGATTAGCTGCAAAAGACCAAATGACTGCAATTCTTTTACTTTATTATGATAAACTCACACTCAAAGAAAATTTGTTTTCCTTTCTTCCTGTGTTTCCACTCCCTTCATTATATGTTAAACCTTTCCTGTTCTTCCCATTCAATATTAAATCTAGATTTGATTTCAGAAACTATCTATTCTATGGAACAAATTTGTAAAAATACGTCAAAATGAAAGAAAAAATTAATATTTCTCTACTGTTGGAAGAGCAGGTCTATTCATAGTTTATGGGACAGATTGTTAAGTTCATTTTTCAAAGCTCAAATTAATTGTGCATTCAACCTACTCACAAGAATTTGTTTTTTACTCCCGAAATATCAGCTGAATTACATTTATAATTAAACGTATGCGGATCTTGTCTATTTTAGCCGTCTTTACAACAATGGCTGCAATGTTCCACAGAAAATATTCAAAATGGGAAAGATTTTTTTTTCATGTGTATGATTAAAATAGGTTTGTGTTAAAATTATGAAGTTTGAGGTTGCTATGTTTGGGTCTGTGTCTTTACAGTAAAATGAGGGGAGTCATGTAACTTGTTCTGAAAACCGTATGTCTGGGTGTTTGACTATCATAGAATTGCTACAGCTCAGAAGGAGACCATTTGGCTTACTGTGCCTGCACAGTTCGAACAATTTTGGAGATTAAAATGTTCCTGGAAAGAAACTGCAACATGTTTACACTTGGACATAACGGGAGCAGCCTGTGTACTAATAGTGCATCGACTGTTAAGTCTCTAAAGTCCCAGAATAGTGTTGAGAATATTCAGCTATAAGAAGTTGTGCTTTAAGTTGTTTGCTTCCAAGAATTTTTATCTGGACATGAAATACATGTGATTCATTATACCACAGAGATAAGCTTACAGAGGATTGAGACCTAAGATATCTCTGAAAACTCCCAGAAGAGGTTCACCAAAAGATGAAATTCATGAAGACTTAAAAGCAAGTCTGGAAGACTTGCCTAGTATACACTACAAAAGGAATCCCCACATGGAAAACCTCATTCTGAAAGACAATTCTGCGATTGAAAGCTCTTGGCTTACAAAAGAAAATAACAGAAGTAAATCTATGACAGGTAAGAATTACTGATTTCTGGATAACTGAATATCCACAGAAAGGATATAGTGTAGTTTTTGCAGCGTGTTTTACTTTTTTTTTTAACAGTAATCCTTTCAGTTATTAACTGGAATTTCAACTTTCTTTTCACAAGTTAACCATCTGTAGGGGGATTGTAAGACTTTTCTTTGGTTGATGTTTTCTGTGATCTTACATGAGTTCCTGTAGGTATAAAATATCTATATAAGAAAGAATATACATTAAATACACAGACTGAAGATTATTGGCATGGAATTAGAGTAACTAAGAATTAAACAAGCAAATTAGAATGTATTATAATCTGTGTGTTTTTGCACATATGTTATTCATAACTATCAGTGTTAGGCATATTTTAACATGTCTTTTCCAAGAAGAATACTTTTACACATCTGGGTTAGTAATCAAAACACAACCATCCTATTCTAGTGACCAGTTAATTTAACATATTTCTAAAATTATTATATTCAGCATCTTAACCTGGTATTAACTATCAAGAGTGAATTAAAAGAAAATATACTTATTAATTCACACTTTTTATAAACAACCCAACTGAACTGAGCAATTGATGTCTATATGAGAAATCATCTATCAACTAATTATGCTTAAGGCTTTTAGGTTTCTTCTTAGGAGTGTCTCAGTTTTGTTATTAACAGTTGGTGAGACAACTTTCCTAACCTGTCAAGAAACACATTTACACAAAGTTATCCTTGTTGTTTTTGGTTAGGTCCCAAGGAGTCACTAATTCCTTTTTAAAGTGACATTAGCTCCATTTAATTTCACAATGGTCAATGTTGAAATATGTGTATCTCAAATCAAATGCACATCATCTGTGGCTACTGCAGCAAATCAAACTCATTATTCAGAATTTCTGACATCAGCTAAAAAGTTTGAAAAGTAACCCAACTCTGTGGAAGTGATTTTTAAAAAATTATAAGAATTAAATTCCTAACAAATAGAAATAAATAACTATTGCTCTATAGGTAACAAAAAATGGACCTTCCATTAAGGCAACAATAATATGTGAACATTCTGGTTTAAGCAGACACCATTCAACACAGCAAAGGGAAAGGTCCCATTAGGAGCATGTTAAGTCCACTTGCTAAAACTAGAAATCAAAAGAAATCAGACAACATCTTTAAAAAAAACTTAATTCATGGTATTAAGATTCATTTCTTTAAAGTAACCATATGCCATATTACTCAACATGAAACACGACTCTCTAATATCATGTCATAATACTTCAATTTTTTGATGAACTACTAATAGCAACTATTGCAAGGGAAACAATTGAATTAAACAGTGGCAGTGCTGCAGCAATTTGCTTCCAATAAGGCTGTGAAATAAAAAGGAAAAATAAAGGCAGGACAGTAACCTTGATACAGCATTTTCCTTCAACTGGATTGGAAATGTCATATTGGATTAGTTGAGTGTTGGTCTCTTACTTATGGGTATATGAAACATCATTCATGATTTATTTCATAGTTATCTTAGTTCTAGACTTATTCTAATTTTTGCATTTGTCCTAATATTTTCTTCTGACTTCAGGTTGATTTAAATGTGAACTCAAGTTTTGCACTAAAACCACACCCCTCTACAACTCTACAAATTAATAGACAAAGACATGCTGGTTTACTGTTGAATGATTGCTCAGAATATTTCTTCTGAAAAAAACTGTTTACCACTCAACAGTCGAAAAACAATTGAAAAATATTTTGCTTATGAATCTGTACACAGTCAAATCAAAAAATACTGTATATAAAATAAAAATGCACTACAAAAGGTACTTCATTTTTAAGTGAATAAGTTGAACACTGATCTAAAATACTTTCCTTTCAGTTATTTCACCCTCAGCAGTTGACGATGTGGCTGGAAAGTTAGCCATGTTGTGACCCATCATCTGTCCCAACATAAATAGAACACGAGCTTCATGTTCTCGATCACTTTGTCTTATCCTTTCCTCCATTTCCATACGGAGTTGCTCAAGACGAGCAAATCGTTCTTCTGATGCCTCCATGTAATGTAGAAATTTTTCATGAGCAGCTTCACTGTAGCGGTTGAACTTCTCCATCATACCATCCATTATGTCTTCCAATGAGTGCTTCTTTGCTTTCTTTGGCTGAGGCGCAAGTTGCACAGATGAGTGTGCACATTAAAATGATGTATAACAAAAGGTCACTTTACAATGTCACTTGCACACACCAGATTTCCCTCTCTCTCTCTATCCGCCCTCCACTCCTCCCACCCAGAGATCTCTGCAATCCCCCAGGAGAAGAAAGCAATTAGGAAATGTAATTTAGTACAACACTCTGGGAATTTCCACTGTGATTTCTAAATTTAGAAAACTAACTTCCATGCATAATGGCAGTTGGTAGATACATCCTCCAATACACATCTGTCTTCTTTACATTCTGTCAAAATTAATCATTGAATCAATAATTTGAAAGCAATGTATCCTTTGTCAACTTATAATTACCTCATATTTAAAGAGAAAGTTTTAGAGTGTTCACAAAGTATCTGTCATTCAAGAAGAGATGACTGTCTTAAAATAGAATTTTAGCCTTATTTCCAAGTATAGTCTACAAAACGCTAATGATCAAAATTTTAACAACTCCAATGAGTCGAACAATATATCTGAAGGTGCTTCATTGCAGTGTTATCAAGCAAAATCTGACATTGAAATCTGCCTTATCCTAGGTGTCTCAAAAGATACAGCGTGATGAAGTCGTTTACAGAGCAAATTCCAAATCTTAAGCAGAAAGCATGACTGCCAAATGTGGAGCTCAAGAGACTAGAACCAGAGGTGTGTCAATACTACTGTAAGTTGTATAACATGAGATTACAAAAATAGGGAGATGCAAGGTCATGAAGAGATTTGAAAGCAATATCATATCCAGCATAGATCTTCCAAGCAAACTTTGTGGTAATATCTACATGATACCATTCATATCAACTTATCATACTGATAAAAATATGATTACATAAACAATTGTTTATGGTCCCCCTCCTGTTTACATGTTAACATAAAATTTTCAGACACACAAAAAAAACATTCAACATGTAGATCTTCACACATACGTGACTGGAAATGTGAATATGTACAACAGTAAGAGGCCACTAATAAAAATCAATGTCACAATCAGCACATTCAGGTTATCAACCAATAACCCAATTGTGGATTGTGAAATGTAATGCATGAAAAGCTAATGGTGCAAAAGTTACTTTGGTAATGTTTAATTTTAACATTAGGAGTATTTTTCAACATGATTTCAGACCTTGGCAAATAAAAATATTTAAGATAAAATCCAAACATTATTCAACTTGGTTAGAGAATTCAGAAACTATAAATCTAATATCACAAATACCCAACAATGTATAAAACAATATTCATATCTATTGTGAACACCTATTTCATAATTCACATGTTTCAAAAAAATACCTTTCGTTTTAGAAATATATTTATGTCAGAAATTGAAAAAGTGTTAAATACAACAAAACAAACCTGGTTAAAAAAACTGCTAAACAATGTAAAGGAAAAATCAATCAATCATTGTTTACCTGACATGGTTATTGTTAAAAGGAAAAAAAAATTCAAACATTTCTCAACCTCTTGATAGAGCCAGGATATCTATCATTTGCTCCATTAAACAAACTAAAAGTTATTATCTGGCAAAGAGAGTTGTAAAACTCCATAAAACAAGAAAACAAAAGTGAGGTGCGTACATTGATTGCTGAATCAAAAGTTAAAAGTAGTGAAAGACATTGTTTGAATTGCTGTATGAACTCCATCCCAAACGAGCCTTATCACATTGCCATTCTAATAGTAATTGAGGGTTGAGCCTTAGTTAAGAGATTTTAAAAAAAATTGTGTGTGTTTGCTGAAAGAAGCAAGCAGTTCAGAACAGACAGAGGTTTTGCTTAGGCTGCATCTCAACACATCGAAAGTGCCAACAGAAAATGATAGTCAGTTAGGCATGACCTTTCAGCAGAGAAAATGCCAATTTAATAATTCATCCTGTGGAATATTGATGGGACTCTGTCTCAGTTTTGATTTCATAATTGGAATGCAGCTGAAAGATTTGAAGCTAGTGGAAGAAATCTTCATTGGTCTTCAAAGAACTTTGTGGCAGAAAGCAGTCAGCAGAATTAGGTCAGAAAGCTATAAGAATACATTTGGATATTAGCCTGAATAAAAGAGCTGACTCATGCACGGTCATATGGTCTATAAAGAAAAGACGAAATGTCATGTCGCCCAGAATGCTAATGGAAGGACTTCTATAAAATCTTACCTTGAAAGAATGCTGGAATACTGAGGAGATTTCTGGAGAGCTGTGGCACATCTTTGTCTTGGTCTCAGGAGAAGTGAATGCATCTTAAAGATTGTTATAACATACAAGGGAATTCTTGAGAAGAAGTGAGAAGCAAAACCAAGTTCATAATATGTAGTTTTAAACTGGAGTGCTTAATTTGTTAAATTTGAGATACATGATACATTTTGTTTTTGTTTAGGAAGGCAAATTCTGAGGCATAGTTCCCTCAGTTAATTGCTCAGTGTTTGGATTTAATCTTTAAATGCTAATGCTCCCCATCATGACGTACCGTATTTTCACAATAGTAGTGACAATAATTGCTTGCTCTTATGGAATGCTATTATCCAGTGTTTTGAGAATCAGAATAGTGTTGCCCACAAAGAAATCATTTGTGTTGGCCCTTTGATCAATTTTACGGTCAGTTATTTCCTGTGCTACCAGCATAGGAAACAATTGTCAGACCCATTTTCGTGCAAAACTTGGACTGCAACATAATATTAAACAATAAAGGCAATTCCTATTTAAAAATACTGTTGTATGTCTGCTTTATTCAATTTTATACTGAAATCCATACCCTCAGACTTAAATCAAAGCCTATTTTTGGACACATCCAACAGCAGTTCCACTACACAGCAAGAAACCAAATATTTTAATTTGTGCGATACATGTAGAACATCCTATATGCACACGGATTTTGTTTCCTACTACCTATCTTACTGGAAAGGGAAATAAAGACAGAACAGATAGATTTTGAACATTTCTTCTATGTCAGCCCATCACAAAAATGAATCCAAACAAATACTTTTCTGATTCCTGAGATGATTTCTTTTTCTGTGGCATTTGAAATGATAGAAATTGTTTTACTATACAACTCACCATGTAGATCAATTAATAATTAACCAGTTGAACTGTAAGAGTTCAGAACTTAACACAATTGTAAATAAGTGATTCAACTCAACACTGTCTTCAAGATTAAATGATTGTCAATGCATTTTTGAGGGTCCGGACCATCCTAAATTGCATGAATTTACAACAAAAGCAGCCTTCATCTGAAATGAATGCAATTTTGCTCATATACTGTACATGTACTTACATTCCCACACTCAGCACTGGACAGACAGAAAGGCAACAAACTCTAATTATATCCCTACATGACCATCACGACATGGTCTAAAGATAGAAAAAGAACAGGTTCTCCATGAAAATAAAAGGGAGAACACAATATTTGAAAGTAGAAGCTAGGGCTGTTCTCATTTGAGAGAAGATAGGTAAAAAGGAGCTTTAATTGAGGTATCCAAAATAATGGCAGGTCTGAACAGAGTGGATAGAAATAATTTCTTCCCATTGCCAGAAAATTTGAGAGGCCCTTGCACTGCAGTTTCACATTTAGTTCATTCGTAAGTGCAGTCACATCAACAGCAAAACCAAGGTCTGCAATCCAGTCTGCATCGAAAGCTGTGGAATGCCATTCACTTTCTTCACACAAAAATCTTGAATCTCTTCTCTCAGGTCCCATACACTTTTCAGCATTTTGCCCAGGCTGAGTCACGTGACAGCTGTGTGGTAGCCTATGTCACAATGTTCAGTCTCATTTTCCTTCAAAAGCGCAACAAACTGCCTGTGATTCAAAGCTCTTGCCCTGATGAAGTTAACTATTTCAGTTACAACATCAACCACATGGTTAACACTGACTTACACAACACTTCCTGATGTATAATACAATGCAAACATACCAATTTCTGTCACTTTATCCTGCATTCTCTTTAAGAGTCCAACATTTTTTCCCATTAGATTTGAACAAGAATTCATTGTCACACCCACCAGCTTGTCCAATTTTAGTCCCAATGTGTCCAAACATGCATTTACCTCCGTGAACAAATCATTACCAGTTGTGGCTGCCAGCTCCTCCGTGATTTTAAAGTACGTAGTTATCCCACGTACAAAGATGAGTAGCTGGGCTGTGTCATGTAAGTCGCAGCTCTCATCCAAAGCCAAGGAAAAAAAGTCAAAGTTGACCACTCTGTGCTGCAGCTGAAGCTCCAGATTTCTCGCGATGTCCCCAATCCTTCTCGTTACAGTGCGTCAGGAGAGGGGCACATTCTCAAATGCCTCCTTTTTCTCCGGGCATATTAGTTCTGCAGAGTCCAACAAGCACTCCTTAATAAACTCTCCATCAGAAAACGGTTTACTGTTTCTGGCGAGTTTGTGGGATATGACATAACTTGTTTTGGTGTGAGCTGACATTTTGAGGGCTAGCCAGCAAGCATCACTTTTAGCTGTTCACGCACGCACGCACATACACGTGCATGTGCTTCCATATGTAAAGAAAAAAAGCATAATTTTCAAAACAAAAGCAATACAGTTGTATTGCATGCATGGCGTAAATACTTTTTCATTTATGTTCTAATTTAAGATTGACCTCATGCAGGCCAAACAGGAACGACCAAAGGGCCGGATATGGCCCGCGGGCCGTAAAATGCCCAGGTCGGCTCTAATGCATACTTCTCAGATGAAAGGAGAATTTATATTAAAACACATAATAGCATGAAAAAAAATTAATTTCCTCATTATAACATTTATATATAAGACAATACTTTTCGACACAAATGTTGATCTGTTATCTGTGAAGAACTGAGGTTGACTTTTACATGAAATATGTGGAAATTTCAGAATTTCGGCCAAAAATCGGGGTCGAGTTTTACATGAGATTGAATTTTACTCCAGTATATACGGTATGTATAGGAGAATAGATCAGCCTGAAGTATTGAGTCCAGTTCAGAGAGCTATATTATTAGACAGAATGCAGAAATATTAATCAAAACCACCACAGTGTGAATGATGTGAAACTTTTGAGTTATAAAGATAGAATGGAAAATTTGAGACTGTTTGCCTTAAAGAGAAGGAGATGATAACGATATTCAAAATAATGGACAGAGAAAAGAGGGAAAATGTGTTCTCATTAGTGGAAAGGCAGAAAAGAAGAGGACACAGACTTAAATGCTAACAAAAAAAATGCAATGGTAATATGGAGAAAAAAATTGTTCACGCAGAAATGTGGACCCTGCTGCAAGTGTGATAAAAGCAGGTTCAATCAAAGCATTCAAGAGGAAATTGGAGGATATCTGAAGGGAAGAATGAAATATGCAGGACGCATGTGCAGGGCTACAAAGAGCAGGCACATGAGTGACACTAGGTAAACTGCTCCACAGAGAGCAGATGCAGACACAGTAGACAAAATGGTCCCCTTCAGTGCTGTACAATTCTGGGATTCACTTCTCTGACCTGTATTCAGTTTTGGTCTCTTCGCATGGAGAGTGTTATTGAGGTTTAAAGGCAAGCTAAAGAGCCATAACCTAACTTTAGGCAAGCATAAAGATAAGCTGATTGAGGTTTATAATTGACAATGGGAATATCATATGACCAGGGACCAGGAGTATGAAATTCTTACTATTCGACGAACAATTTCAAGCTCAAACAAATTCAGAGCACTGAATTGCTTATCCAACACAAAAATAGGCCTGGCAAATATCCACAACACGCTCTCAGATTCAAATTCTCTTGAACTAAAATAATTTATAAAAATTTAATAAGAAACAATTACTGACCCATAAAAAACACATAACAGTTAATTAATTGAGTCATGAAGTAATAATTGCCCACACTCTGTAGTGAAAGCCAGTAAATTCACTGGTATTTTATGCAACAAACCCATAGCAGAAATTTATTTACAGGTTTCATATATAGAAATTCTGATGAAAAAGAAACAGGAACTGACAAATACAGAGGGCATTCACTAGAGTGAATATCTTCAATGTGCCGTTACCTCAATTTTATTACAAATACAAAGCACTTACTGGAGGGTTTTTCCTGCCAGCTTGATGTTCTGTAACTACAATTGCTGAAGAAATAAATCTTTGTATTCAGAGCTTCCAACTTACTGATGGGTCTTCAGACCAATCCACATCCAACTACTTGTTCTAAAAACTCTGCTCATATTTTGACAGACGTGAAAAATTGCATCACAGTTGCTGTGATAATTCACAACATTCTACATCAAATAATTATATTATAGTCAGTTTTTCTATAATGCAATGCTTGCATTCTTGTGCAACCCCACGATATAGAAAAATCCTACTTTAGAAACAGCGCTTAAAGTGTTGGCGCTGTAATCCCATTATTGCCAATGGATGGTTTGAAAGTTTGCTCTGTAGAAACAATGCTCCAAATTCGTCAATCTCATTACAGCGAATTTGCCTTGACTGAAGTGCGAGTTAGAACAAAACGACCTGTATTAGTAAAATGTTAGCCCCATTTCTAAATGTTAATGAATCCAATAAAAAATTCCAAGATTCAGCTTACTCTGACCTAAAGCTAAATATTTCTTCCTTGAGTCATACTCCATGAACCAAGTTTCATTGATATCTAGCCTCTAAATATGAGATTTTGTTTATAAATAAGTTGGCTAATAGGAGCAAAAGTAAGACTTGCAACCACCTTCATGATGTAGGCAAAATTGCTCAAAATATTCAATTTCTAGAGAAGCAGCATTTGCATATAAATGGAATTCAGTCAATCAAGATTTAGCAATCCTTACAGCAACTTTGTTGAGAAATACGTTAAAATGCAAATCTTACCAATTAGGTATTCATTTTCTTCAATAGAATCACCTTTTTAAAAATCACCACGTTGATTTGCCTTTACTGCTTCTAATATTAAACCATTTTTCAGACAGGTTGTCTTGTGCTTATAAGAATCTTAAACTTGATCCCTAGCCACCGTTTGATAGATACCCAAATCTGCAGCCTTGTTCCACAGTCAAAACAAAATAGTTGAAGATAATGAAAACCTATGGTCCATCTCAGCACATCTATCCAGTGCGGGATTAGTTGGGAAATGAGTGTTTCTTGATTAATTTACTTATGTTATAAACACACAAAGTATATTAATTGATTAATCCAGTAATATATTATCCAGCTTAACTGTAATCAACATAGACTTTAGTAGCTTAGTATCATGGGATTCTGCTAAATCTCAGTTACCAAAAAAAAACACATGACAGGATTGCAAACAGAAAGAAGGAGCTGTGCCCTGCATTGTTTTTGCTTCTCTTCTAAGACATTACAATGTTTGTTTATGGGAGTTCAAAAGAAAGGTTCTGTGTTTTATTTCAGTTCTGAGTCAGCGCAATACCAGAGCTTGACTTATGCACTTAACTCAAAACCACCAGTTCTGCAGAAAAAGTGAAAATTTCTTCTGGACAGCACGGTGGCTCAGTGGTTCGCACTGCTGCCCCAGCGTGCCAGGGACCGAGGTTCATTCCAGCCTTGGGCGACTGTCAGTTTGCATGTTCTCCCTGTGTCTGAGTGGGTTTCCTCCAGGTGCTCCAGTTTCCTCCCACAGTCCAAAGATGTGCAGGTCAGGTGAATTAGCCAAGTTAAATTGCACATAGTGTTAGGTGCATTTGTCAGGGGTAAATGTAGGGAAATGAGTCTGGGTGGGTTACTCTTCAGATGGTTGGTGTGGACTTGTTGGACCGAAGGGCCTATTTGCACACTGTAGGGAATCTAATCTAAAAAAACCTAAAAATAATTAGATTTAACTGAACTTAATATTTATTTTAAGAGTTAACTTTGTAACAACATTTAAATTTCTATTTCAGAGATGCCAGTGTTGGACTGGGATGTACAAAGTTAAAAATCACACAACACCAGGTTATAGTCCAACAGGTTTAATTGGAAGCACACTAGCTTTCGGAGCGATGCTCCTTCATCAGGTGATTGTGGAGGGCTCGATCGTAACACAGAATTTATAGCAAAAATTTGCAGTGTGATGTAACTGAAATTATACATTGAAGAATTGATTGTCTGTTAAGCCTTTCATCTGTTAGAATACAGTGATAGTTTCACTTCTTTCATGTGTAAATCACAAAACCCTTTTTTTAATAGTTGCATTCTCGGGTTAGCTGTTAACAATGGTGATAGGCCGACCTAAGTGGGTTCGTGATCCGTAATCCATTTGGGATCTTTGACTATAACCTGGTATTGTGTGATTTTTAACTTTGCACACCCTAGTCCAACACCGGCATCTCTGAATCATGACTACTATCGACACCACTAACTGCCGGCTTAAAGTGGAGAGGATCTCCAAGAAGATCGCACATATCGACACAGACATCAAGTTTCTACAGGAATGCAAGCAAGCAGGAAAGATCCCGAATGGATTACGGATCACGAACCCACTTAGGTCGACCTATCACCATTGTTCACAGCTAACCCGAGAATGCAACTTTTAAAAAAAGGGTTTTGTGATTTACACATGAAAGAAGTGAAACTGTCACTGTATTCTAACAGATGAAAGGCTTAACAGACAATCAATTCTTCAATGTATAATTTCAGTTACATCACACTGCAAATTTTTGCTATAAATTCTGTGTTACAATCGAGCCCTCCACAGTCACCTGATGAAGGAGCGTTACACCAAAAGCTAGTGTGCTTCCAATTAAACCTGTTGGACTATAACCTGGTGTTGTGTGATTTTTAACTTTAAATTTCTATGTATTGACTAAGGGTATATCTCTACTTCACCCTTCTGTATAACAATTTGGTTAATATTATTACGAGAAGTTTGAAGTCATCGGTTACATAATTTTGAAGTTATAAGCAACCCTTTCCATCATATCTTTTGTTTTAAAATAAATAAGAAAATCATTTGACACCAACACCCACGGAGACAAAAAAAATCACTGAGCAAAAGGCAAATGGTCAAGCATTGATACTAATGAGGGACTTATACAAATTGACAAACAGATCCCAAGAAAAAATGCATGGTCAGTAATGTTTTAATTTAATGTTTCAAATTTCCCACATTTAATTAAATGGGGAATTTGCACAAATTAAGGAAAAATTGAGATGATGAGCTCAAAAATATCAGTCACAGATCTTCCTACCCCAAGCAAGTGGGTAAAGGCAACCACTTTGTTGCCATCCGGTCTAAACAAGGAATCATAAAAGTTGTAAAATTAACAAACCATACTGGAGGATAGGCCCATGGGTCATTGATATCTTAAGGAACTTGTCACAGACAAGTGGGAGTTGACACCAATTTATGTCCACAGCCCTAAAAAGCCAATAAGAGATTTATCAAGCACTCCCTTAAGCCAATTAGAAATGATACTCACCTTACCGAGGCCAATCAAAATAAAATGACACAATTGAACATGCTGTGGGTTGTGGTTTGGGAGGGACAAATAATCAGTATTTTCAGTAACCAACATGCAAACAAAATTTTCATCAAATTATTTTCAACCAAATACTGTGACAAAGATGAGTAATTGAGTAAATTAGACATAATTAGCTGCGGTGCATGGGGTACTTCTGGTTATTACGGATTATTTGAAGTTAGCATGATAGTTTGTTCAAGCACGTGTGGACAGGCTTTCTGTTAAAAAATATCTTTTGGTACTGTCAGACTGTTCATGACAGATATGTAAACAAAGGGCATGGAGAATAAAGTATGTCTTTAAGAATGATAAGACCATAAGACACAGGAGCAGAAATTAGGCAATTCAGCCCATTGAGTCTGCTCCACCATTCAATCAAGGCTGATAAGTTTCTCAATCGCTTTCTCCCCGTATCCCTTGATCCCCTCGATACTCAAGAATCTATCTATCTATCTGAGTCTTAAATATTCTCAATGACCTAGCCTCCACAGCTTTTTGTCGCAATGAATTCAATAGATTCACCACTGTCTGGCTGAAAAGGTTTCTCCTTTCCTTTGTGAAAAAGGTCTTCCCTTTACTATCAGGCCATGCTCTCGGGTCCTAGTCTCATTTACCCATGGAAGGCAGCATAGTGGCTCAGCAGTTAGCACTGCTGCCTCACAGGTTCGATTCCCATCTTGTGCGACTGTCTGTGTGGAGACATTCCACATTCTCCCAATGTCTGCGTGGGTTTCCTCCAGGTGCTCCGATTTCCTCCCACAATCCAAAAATGTGCAGTTCGGGTGAATTGGCCATGCTAAATTACCCATAGTATTAGTTTCATTAGTCATTGGTAAATATAGGGTATGGGAATGGATCTGGGTGGGTTATTCTTCGGAGGGTTGGTGTGGACTTGTTGGGCCGAAGGCCCTGTTTCCATGCTGTAGGGAATCTCATCTAATCTTCCCAACATCTACTCTATCCAGGTCATTCAGTATTCTGTATGCTTCAATTAGACCTCCTCTTATTCTTCTGAACTCTATCGAGTATAGACCCAGAGTCCTCACACATTCCTCAGATGTTAAGCTGTTCATTCTTGTGAACCTCCTTTGAACACGCTCCAAGGCCAGTACAGAGGAACCTCAATTATCCGAACGAGATGGGCAGGCACTATTTTGTTCTGGGGCTCGGAATTTTCTGTGAAGTCTGCTCTCCATTCAGGAGACAAGGCAGCAGCACACTGCGCGCGAGACCCCACACCCAGTCCGCTACCACCCACCACCCCCTATCCGCTCCCACCCTGCCATCCCGCTCCCCCGTCTGCTCCTACCCCAACAACCACCTCCCCCAACCCCCCCCATCCCCCAACCCCCCATCCCCACCACCGACCTCCATCCGCACCTCTGCTCCCTCACCCCTGGGCAGCCGGACTGTACACCAACAGTAAGACTGCTGCTGCCTTTGTGGGGTCAGTCTCCAAATAGCACGCGCATACACACACGCGCACACAACTTTTTGACATGCTCTATCTTTGCCCTGTACAGGATAATGTTGGAGAGATTATCTAGGGAAGGGGAGTTCCTGACAGAACTCCAGGGAAAGTGTGTGGGGAGACAGAGAGAGAGGGTGGGAGGTCAGTCATTTAGAGACAGTGCCAGGACCGTCCAGGACTATTCTAGGCAGCATTTCAGTGAGCAGAGTTTGTTTTTAATCATTGCCCATTCTCCTAACTTGTCTAAATCCTTCTGCAGAAAATGTGTTGCTGGAAAAGCACAGCAGGTCAGGCAGCATGCAAGGAGCAGGAGAATCGACATTTCGGGCATGAGCCCTTCTTCAGGAATGAGGAGAGTGTGCCAAGCAGGCTAAGATAAAAGGTAGGGTGGAGGGACTTGGGGGAGGGGCGTTGGAAATGCGATATATGGAAAGAGGTTAAGGTGACGGTGATAGGCCAGAGTGGGGGTGGGGGCGGAGAGGTCAGGAAGAAGATTGCAGGTTAGGAAGGCGGTGCTGAGTTGGAGGGTTGGAACTGAGACAAGGTGGGGGGGAGGGGAAATGAGGAAACTGGAGAAATCTGAGTTCATCCCTTGTGGTTGGAGAGTTCCTAGGCGGAAGATGAGGCACTCTTCCTCCAACCGTCGTGTTGCTGTGGTCTGACGATGGAGGAGTCCAAGGACCTGCATGTCCTTGGTGGAGTTGGAGGGGGAGTTGAAATCTTGATCCAGGGGGTGGTTGGGTTGGTTGGTCCGGGTGTCCCAGAGGTGTTCTCCGAAATGTTCCGCAAGTAGGCGGCCTGTCACCACAATATAGACGAGGCCACACTGGGTGCAGCAGATGCAGTAACTGATGTGTGTGGAGGTGCAGGTGAATTTGTGGCGGATATGAAAGTATCCCTTGGGGACTTGGAGGGAAGAAAGGGGGGCGGTGTGGGCGCAAGTTTTGCATTTCTTGCGGTTGCAGGGAAAGGTGCCAGGAGTGGAGGTTGGGTTGGTCGGGGGTATGGAGAGAAAAAGAGAGAGAAAGAGAGAGAGAAAGAGAGAGAGAAAAAGAGAGAAAAAAAGAGAGAGAAAAAGAGAGAGAGAAAGAGAATGCGAGTAAAAGTGAAAGAGAGAAAAAGAGAGAGAAAAAGAGAAAGAGAGAAAAAGAGAGAAAAAAGAGAAAGAGAAAAAGAGAAAGACAGAAAGAGAGAGAAAAAGAGAAAGAGAGAAAAAGAGAAAGAGAGAAAAAGAGAGAAAAAGAGAGAGAAAAAAGAAGAGAGAGAGAAAAAGTGAAAGAGAGAAAAAGAGAGAGAGTAAGAGAAAGAGAACAAGAGAAAGAGAGAAAAAGAGAGAGAAAGAGAGAGAAAAAGAGAAAAAGAGAAAGAGAGCGAAAAAGAGACAGAACAAGAGAAGGAGAGAAAATGAGAGAGAGAAAAAGAGTGAGCGAGAAAAAGAGAGAGAGAAAAAGAGAGAGAGAGAGACAAAGAGAGAAAAAGAGAAATAAAGAAAAAGAGAGAGAGAAAGAGAAAGAGAAAAAGAGAAAGAGAAAAAGTGAAATAGAGAAAAAGAGAGAGAAAGAGAAAGAAAAAGAGATAAAGAGAAAGAGTGTAAAAAAGAGAAAGAGAGAAAAAGAGAAAGAGAAAAAGAGAGAGAAAAAAGAAGAGAGAGAGAAAAAGTGAAAGAGAGAAAAAGAGAGAGAGTAAGAGAAAGAGAACAAGAGAAAGAGAGAAAAAGAGAGAGAAAGAGAGAGAAAAAGAGAAAAAGAGAAAGAGAGCGAAAAAGAGACAGAACAAGAGAAGGAGAGAAAATGAGAGAGAGAAAAAGAGTGAGCGAGAAAAAGAGAGAGAGAAAAAGAGAGAGAGAGACAAAGAGAGAAAAAGAGAAATAAAGAAAAAGAGAGAGAGAAAGAGAAAGAGAAAAAGAGAAAGAGAAAAAGTGAAATAGAGAAAAAGAGAGAGAAAGAGAAAGAAAAAGAGATAAAGAGAAAGAGAGAAAAAGAGAGAGAAAAAGAAAAATAGAGAAAAGAAAGAGAGAAAGAGAGAGAGAAAAAGAGAAAGAGAAGAAGTGAAAGAAAGAAAAAGAGAGAGAAAGAGAAAGAAAAAGAGAAAAAGAGAAAGAGTGGAAAAGAGAAAGAGAGAAAAAGAGAGAGAAAACGAGAAAGAGAGAAAAAGAGATAAAGAGAGAAAGAGAGAGAAAAAGAGAGAGAGAAAAAGAGAGAAAGACAGAGAAAAAGAGAGAAAGAGAGAGAGAAAAAGAGTGAAAGAGAGAAAAAGAGAGAAAGAGAAAAAGAGAGCGAGAGAGAGAGAAAAAGAGAGAAAGAGAGAGAAAAAGAGAGAGAAAGAGAGAACAAAAAGAGAGAGAAAGAGAGAGAAAGAGGGAGAAAGAGAGAGAAAAAGTGAAAGAGAGAAAAAGAGAGAGAGTAATAGAAAGAGAACAAGAGAAGGAGAGAAAATGAGAGAGAGAAAAAGAGAGATAGAGAAAAAGAGAGAGAGATAAAGAGAAAGAGAGAAAAAGAGAGAGAAAAAGAGAAATAAAGAAAAAGAGAGAGAGAAAGAGAAAGAGAAAAAGTGAAATAGAGAAAAAGAGAGAGAAAGAGAAAGAAAAAGAGAAAGAGTCTAAAAAAGAGAAAGAGAGAAAAAGAGAGAGAAAAAGAGAAAGAGAAAAAGAGAGAGAAAAAAGAAGAGAGAGAGAAAAAGTGAAAGAGAGAAAAAGAGAGAGAGTAAGAGAAAGAGAACAAGAGAAAGAGAGAAAAAGAGAGAGAAAGAGAGAGAAAAAGAGAATGCGAGTAAAAGTGAAAGAGAGAAAAAGAGAGAGAAAAAGAGAAAGAGAGAAAAAGAGAGAAAAAAGAGAAAGAGAAAAAGAGAAAAACAGAAAGAGAGAGAAAAAGAGAAAGAGAGAAAAAGAGAAAGAGAGAAATTGAGAGAAAAAGAGAGAGAAAGAGAGAACAAAAAGAGAGAGAAAGAGAGAGAGAAAGAGGGAGAAAGAGAGAGAAAAAGAGAAATAGAAAAAAGAAGAGAGAGAGAAAAATTGAAAGAGAGAAAAAGAGAGAGAGTAATAGAAAGAGAACAAGAGAAGGAGAGAAAATGAGAGAGAGAAAAAGAGAGATAGAGAAAAAGAGAGAGAGAAAAAGAGAAAGAGAGAAAAAGAGAGAGAAAAAGAGAGAGAAAAAGAGAAATAAAGAAAAAGAGAGAGAAAGAGAAAGAGAAAAAGTGAAATAGAGAAAAAGAGAGGGAAAGAGAAAGAAAAAGAGAAAAAGAGAAAGAGTGTAAAAAAGAGAAAGAGAGAAAAAGAGAGAGAAAAAGAGAAAGAGAAAAAGAGAGAGAAAAAAGAAGAGAGAGAGAAAAAGTGAAAGAGAGAAAAAGAGAGAGAGTAAGAGAAAAAGAACAAGAGAAAGAGAGAAAAAGAGAGAGAAAGAGAGAGAATAAGAGAAAAAGAGAAAGAGAGCGAAAAAGAGAGAGAACAAGAGGAGAGAAAATGAGAGAGCGAAAAAGAGTGAGCGAGAAAAAGAGAGAGAGAAAAAGAAAGAGAGACAAAGAGAGAAAAAGAGAAATAAAGAAAAAGAGAGAGAGAAAGAGAAAGAGAAAAAGAGAAAGAGAAAAATGAAATAGAGAAAAAGAGAGAGAAAGAGAAAGAAAAAGAGAAAAAGAGAAAGAGAGTGAAAAAAGAGAAAGAGAGAAAAAGAGAGAGAAAAAGAGAAAGAGAGAAAAAGAGAGAAAGAGAGAGAAAAAAAGAAAGAAAAACAAAGAAAAAGAGAGAAAGAGAGAGAGAAAGAGAGAGAGAAAAAGAGTGAAAGAGAGAGAGAAAAAGAGAGAAAGAGAAAAAGAGAGAAAGAGAGAGAAATAGGGAGAAGAGTGAGAGAAAAAGAGAGAAAGAGAGAGAAAAAGAGAAAAAGTGAAAAGAGAGATAGAGAGAGACAAAGAGAGAAAGAGAGAGAAAAAGAGAGAGAAAGGGAGAACAAAAAAGAGAGAAAGAGTGAGAGAAAGAGAGAGAAAGAGAGAGAAAAGGAGAAAGAAAGAGAAAAAGAGAGAAAAAGAGAGAGAGAATAAGAGTGAAAGAGAGAAAAAGGGAGAAAAAAGAGGAGAGAAAAAGAGAGAGAGAAAGAGAAAGGGAGAAAAAGTGAAAGAGAAAAAGAGAAAGAGAGAAAAAGAGAACGATTGAAAAAGAGAGAGAAAAAGAGAGAAAGACGAAAAGAGAGAAAAAGAGAGATAAAGAAAAAAATAGAGAGAAAAAGAGAGAGAGAAAAAGAAAGAGAGAAAAAAGAGAGACAGAAAAAAGAGACAAAGAGGGAAAAAGAGAGAAAAAAGAAAAAGAGAGAGATAGAGAAAAAGAGAGTGAGAGAAAAAGAGAGAGAAAAAAGAGAGAGCAAAAGAGAGTGAACAAGAGAAAGAGAGAAAATGAGAGAGAAAGAGAGAGAGAGAGAAACAGAGAGAGATAAAGAGAAAGAGAGAAAAAGAGAGAGAAAAAGAAAAATAGAGAAAAAGAAAGAGAAAGAGAGAGAGAAAAAGAGAAAGAGAAGAAGTGAAAGAAAGAAAAAGAGAGAGAAAGAGAAAGAAAAAGAGAAAAAGAGAAAGAGTGAATAAGAGAAAGAGAGAAAAACAGAGAGAAAAAGAGATAAAGAGAGAAAGAGAGAGAAAAAGAGAGAGAGAAAAGAGAGAAAGACAGAGAAAAAGAGAGAAAGAGAGAGAGAAAGAGAGAGAAATAGAGAGAAAAAGAGAGAAAGAGAAAAAGAGAGCGAGAGAGAGAGAAAAAGAGAGAAAGAGAGAGAAAAAGAGAGAGAAAGAGAGAACAAAAAGAGAGAGAAAGAGGGAGAAAGAGAGAGAAAAAGAGAAAGAGAAAAAAGAAGAGAGAGAGAAAAAGTGAAAAACAGAAAAAGAGAGAGAGAATAGAAAGAGAACAAGAGAAGGAGAGAAAATGAGAGAGAGAAAAAGAGAGAGAGAGAAAAAGAGAGAGAGAAAAAGAGAAAGAGAGAAAAAGAGAGAGAAAAAGAGAAATAAAGAAAAAGAGAGAGAGGAAGAGAAAGAGAAAAAGTGAAATAGAGAAAAAGAGAGAGAAAGAGAAAGAAAAAGAGAAAAAGAGAAAGAGTGTAAAAAAGAGAAAGAGAGAAAAAGAGAGAGAAAAAGAGAAAGAGAAAAAGAGAGAGAAAAAAGAAGAGAGAGAGAAAAAGTGAAAGAGAGAAAAAGAGAGAGAGTTAGAGAAAGAGAACAAGAGAAAGAGAGAAAAAAAGAGAGAAAGAGAGAGAAAAAGAGAAAAAGAGAAAAAATGCGAAAAAGAGAGAGAACACGAGAAGGAGAGAAAATGAGAGAGAGAAAAAGAGAGAGAGAGAAAAAGAGAGAGAGAGAAAAAGAGAAAGAGAGAAAAAGAGAGAGAAAAAGAGAAATAAAGAAAAAGAGAGAGAGAAAGAGAAAGAGAAAAAGAGAAAGAGAAAAAGTGAAATAGAGAAAAAGAGAGAGAAAGAGAAAGAAAAAGAGAAAAAGAGGGAGAAAGAGAGCAAAAGAGAGAAAAAAGTGAAAGAGAAAAAGAGAGTAAAAAGAAAGAGAGAAAAAGAGAAAGAGAGAAAAAGATAGAGAGAGAAAGAAAGAAAGGGAGAGAGAAAAAAGAGAGAGAGAGAGAAAAAGGGAGAGAGAAAAAGAGAGAAAAAGAGAGAGAAAAAAGAGAGAGGCAGAAAGTGAGAGAGAGAAAGAGAGAGAAAAAGAGCGAGAGAAAAACAGAAAGTGAGAAAAAGAGAAAGAGAAAAAGGGAGAGAAAAAGAGAGAAAGAGAAAAAGAGAGAAAAAGAGAGAGAGATAAAGAGAAAGGGAGAAAAAGAGAGAGAAAAAGAGATAGAGAGAAAAAAGAATGAGAAAAAGTGAAAGTGAGAAAAAGAGAGAGAAAGAGAAAGAAAAAGAGAAAAAGAGAAAGAGAGTGAAAAAGAGAAAGAGAGAAAAAGAGAGAGAATAAGAGAAAGAGAGAAAAAGAGAGAAAGAGAGAGAAAAAGAGAGAAAGAGAGAGAAAAAGAGAGAGAGAAATAGAGAGAAAGAGAGAGAGAAAAACAGAGAAAAAGAGAGAGAGAAAAAGAGAGAGAGAGAAAAAGAGAGAAAGAGAGAAAAAGAGAGAAAAAAAGAAAAAGAGAGAGAGAAAAAAGAGTGAGGGAGAGAAAGAGAGAAAGAGTAGAGAAAAAGAGAGAAAGAGAGAGAAAAAGAGAGAAAGAGAAAAAGAGTGAAAAAGAGAGATAAAGAGAAAAAGTGAGAGAAAAAGAGAGAGAGAAATAGACAGATAGAAAAAAGAGAGAGAGAAATGAGAGAAAGAGAGAAAAAGAGAGAAAAAAGAAAGAGAGAGAGAGAAAAAGAGTGAGAGAGAAAAAGAGAGAGAGTTAGAGAAAGAGAACAAGAGAAAGAGAGAAAAAGAGAGAGAAAAAGAGAAAAAGAGAAAGAATGCGAAAAAGAGAGAGAACACGAGAAGGAGAGAAAATGAGAGAGAGAAAAAGAGAGAGAGAGAGAAAGAGAGAGAGAGAAAAAGAGAAAGAGAGAAAAAGAGAGAAAAAGAGAGGGAAAAAGAGAAAGAGAGAAAACGAGAATCAAAGAAAAAGAGAGAGAAAAAGAGAGAAAGACAAAAAGAGAGAAAAAGAGAGAAAAAAGAAAATGAGAGAGAGAAAAAGAGAGATAAAGAGAGAGAGAAAAAGAGAGAGACAGAAAGAAAGAGAGAGAAAAAGAGAGCAAAAGGGAGAGAAAAAGTGAAAGAGAAAAAGAGAGAAAAAGAGAAAGAGAGAATAAGAGAAAGAGCGAAAAAGGGAGAGAAAAAGAGAGAAAGACAAAAAGAGAGAAAAATAGAGACAAAGAGAAAAAGAGAGAGAAAAGAGAGAGAGAAAAAAGAGAGAGAGAAAGAGAGATAGAGAAAAAGAGAGAGAGGGAAAAAAAGTGAGAGAAAAAGAGAGAGTGAGAAATAGTGTGAAAGAGAGAAAAAGTGAGAGAAAGAGAAAGAAAAAGAGAAAAAGAGAAAGAGAGTGAAAAAGAGAAAGAGAGAAAAAGAGAGAGAATAAGAGAAAGAGAGAAAAAGAGAGAAAGAGAGAGAAAAAGAGAGAAAGAGAGAGAGAGAAAAAGAGAGAGAGAGAAAAAGAGAGAAAGAGAGAAAAAGAGAGAAAAAAAGAAAAAGAGAGAGAGAAAAAAGAGTGAGGGAGAGAAAGAGAGAAAGAGTAGAGAAAAAGAGAGAAAGAGAGAGAAAAAGAGAGAAAGAGAAAAAGAGTGAAAAAGAGAGATAAAGAGAAAAAGTGAGAGAAAAAGAGAGAGAGAAATAGACAGATAGAAAAAAGAGAGAGAGAAATGAGAGAAAGAGAGAAAAAGAGAGAAAAAAGAAAGAGAGAGAGAGAGAGAAAGAGTGAGAGAGAAAAAGAGAGAGAGTTAGAGAAAGAGAACAAGAGAAAGAGAGAAAAAGAGAGAGAAAGAGAGAGAAAAAGAGAAAAAGAGAAAGAATGCGAAAAAGAGAGAGAACACGAGAAGGAGAGAAAATGAGAGAGAGAAAAAGAGAGAGAGAGAGAAAGAGAGAGAGAGAAAAAGAGAAAGAGAGAAAAAGAGAGAAAAAGAGAGGGAAAAAGAGAAAGAGGGAAAACGAGAATGAAAGAAAAAGAGAGAGAAAAAGAGAGAAAGACAAAAAGAGAGAAAAAGAGAGAAAAAAGAAAATGAGAGAGAGAAAAAGAGAGATAAAGAGAGAGAGAAAAAGAGAGAGACAGAAAGAAAGAGAGAGAAAAAGAGAGCAAAAGGGAGAGAAAAAGTGAAAGAGAAAAAGAGAGAAAAAGAGAAAGAGAGAATAAGAGAAAGAGCGAAAAAGGGAGAGAAAAAGAGAGAAAGACAAAAAGAGAGAAAAATAGAGACAAAGAGAAAAAGAGAGAGAAAAGAGAGAGAGAAAAAAAGAGAGAGAGAAAGAGAGATAGAGAAAAAGAGAGAGAGGGAAAAAAAGTGAGAGAAAAAGAGAGAGTGAGAAATAGTGTGAAAGAGAGAAAAAGTGAGAGAAAAAGAGGAGTGAAATCGTGAAAGAGAAAACGAGAATGAGAGAAAATGAGAGGGAAAAAGAGAAAGAGAGAAAAAGAGAACGAAAGAAAAAGAAAGAGAAAAAGAGAAAGAGAGAAAAAGAGAGAAAGACAAAAAGAGTGAAAAAGTGAGATAAAGAGAAAAAGAGAGAGAAAAAGTGCGAGAGAAAAACAGAAAGTGAGAAAAAGAGAAAGAGAAAAAGGGAGAGAAAAAGAGAGAAAGAGAAAAAGAGAGAAAAAGAGAGAGAGATAAAGAGAAAGGGAGAAAAAGAGAGAGAAAGAGATAGAGAGAAAAAAAGAAAAAGAAAAAGTGAAAGTGAGAAAAAGAGAGAGAAAGAGAAAGAAAAAGAGAAAAAGAGAAAGAGTGAAACAGAGAAAGAGAGAGAAAGAGAGAGAAAAAGAGAAAGAGAGAAAAGAGAGAAAGAGAGAAAGAGAAAAAGAGAGAAAGAGAGAGAAAAAGAGAGAGAGAGAAATAGAGAGAAAGAGAGAGAGAAAAGCAGAGAAAAAGAGAGAGAGAAAAAGAGAGAGAGAGAAAAAGAGAGAAAGAGACAAAAAGAGAGAAAAAAGAAAGAGAGAGAGAGAGAAAAAAGAGTGAGGGAGAGAAAGAGAGAAAGAGAGAGTTAAAGAGAGAAAGCGAGAAAAAGTGTGAGAGAAAAAGAGAAAGAGAGAAAAAGAGAGAAAGGGAGAGAGAAAAAGAGAGAAAGATAGAGAGAAAAAGAGAGAGAGAAAAAGACAGAAAGACAGAGAACATGAGAGTAAGAGAGAGAGAAAGAGAGAGAGAAAAGGAGTGAAAGAGAGAGAGAAAAGAGAGAAAGAGAAAAAGAGAGAAAGAGAGAGAGAGAAAGGGAGAAAGAGAGAGAGAAAAAGAGAAAGAGAGAGAGAAAAAGAGAGAAAGAGAAAAAGAGAGATAGGGAGAGAGAAAAAGTGAGAAACAGAGAATAAAATGAGAGGGAAAGAGAGCGAGATAGAGAGAGAAAGAGTGAGAAAAAGAGAAAGGAAGAGAAAAAGAAAGAAAAAGAGAGAAAAAGAGAAAGAGAGAAAAAGAGAGAGCAAAAGAGAGAGAAAAAGAGAAAGAGAGAAAAAGAGAGAGAAAAAAGAAAAATAGAGAGAAAAAGTGAAAGAGAGAAAAAGAGAGAGTGAAAGAGAAAGAGAACAAGAGAAAGAGAGAAAAAGAGAGAGAGAAAAAGAGAGAAAATGAGAAAAAGAGAAAGAGAGCGAAAAAAGAGAGAAAAAGAGAGGGAAAAAGAGAAAGAGAGAAAAAGAGAATGAAAGAAAAAGAGAGAGAAAAAGAGAGAAAGACAAAAAGAGATAAAAAGAGAGAAAAAAGAAAATGAGAGAGAGAAAAAGAGAGATAAAGAGAGAGAGAAAAAGAGAGAGACAGAAAGAGAGAGAGAAAAAGAGAGAAAGAGAGAGAAAAAGTGCGAGAGAAAAAGAGAGAAAAAGAGAAAGAGCGAAAAAGGGAGAGAAAAAGAGAGAAAGACAAAAAGAGAGAAAAATAGAGACAAAGAGAAAAAGAGAGAGAAAAGAGAGAGAGAAAAAAGAGAGAGAGAAAGAGAGATAGAGAAAAAGAGAGAGAGGGAGAAAAAGAGTGAGAGAAAAAGAGAGAGTGAGAAATAGTGTGAAAGAGAGAAAAAGTGAGAGAAAAAGAGGAGTGAAATCGTGAAAGAGAAAACGAGAATGTGAGAAAATGAGAGGGAAAAAGAGAAAGAGAAAAAGAGAACGAAAGAAAAAGAAAGAGAAAAAGAGAGAAAGAGAAAAAGAGAGAAAGACAAAAAGAGTGGAAAAGAGAGATAAAGAGAAAAAGAGAGAGAAAAAGAGAGAGAGAAATAGACAGAGAGAAAAAAGAGAGAGAGAGAAATGAGAGAAAGAGAGAAAAAGAGAGAAAAAAGAAAGAGAGAGAGAGAAAAAGAGTGAGAGAGAAAAAGAGAGAGAGTTAGAGAAAGAGAACAAGAGAAAGAGAGAAAAAGAGAGAGAAAGAGAGAGAAAAAGAGAAAAAGAGAAAGAATGCGAAAAAGAGAGAGAACACGAGAAGGAGAGAAAATGGGAGAGAGAAAAAGAGAGAGAGAGAGAAAGAGAGAGAGAGAAAAAGAGAAAGAGAGAAAAAGAGAGAAAAAGAGAGGGAAAAAGAGAAAGAGAGAAAACGAGAATGAAAGAAAAAGAGAGAGAAAAAGAGAGAAAGACAAAAAGAGAGAAAAAGAGAGAAAAAAG
Source organism: Chiloscyllium plagiosum (assembly GCF_037043375.1). Lineage (NCBI taxonomy): Eukaryota > Metazoa > Chordata > Chondrichthyes > Orectolobiformes > Hemiscylliidae > Chiloscyllium > Chiloscyllium plagiosum. The sequence continues at coordinate 83,857,441 of NW_028270146.1, forward strand.
AAAATGAGAGAGAGAAAAAGAGAGATAAAGAGAGAGAGAAAAAGAGAGAGACAGAAAGAGAGAGAGAAAAAGAGAGCAAAAGGGAGAGAAAAAGTGAAAGAGAAAAAGAGAGAAAAAGAGAAAGAGAGAATAAGAGAAAGAGCGAAAAAGGGAGAGAAAAAGAGAGAAAGACAAAAAGAGAGAAAAATAGAGACAAAGAGAAAAAGAGAGAGAAAAGAGAGAGAGAAAAAAAGAGAGAGAGAAAGAGAGATAGAGAAAAAGAGAGAGAGGGAGAAAAAGTGAGAGAAAAAGAGAGAGTGAGAAATAGTGTGAAAGAGAGAAAAAGTGAGAGAAAAAGAGGAGTGAAATCGTGAAAGAGAAAACGAGAATGAGAGAAAATGAGAGGGAAAAAGAGAAAGAGAGAAAAAGAGAACGAAAGAAAAAGAAAGAGAAAAAGAGAAAGAGAGAAAAAGAGAGAAAGACAAAAAGAGTGAAAAAGAGAGATAAAGAGAAAAAGAGAGAGAAAAAGAGAGAGGGAAGTAGACTGAGAGAAAAAAGAGAGAGAGAGAAATGAGAGAAAGAGAGAAAAAGAGAGAAAAAAGAAAGAGAGAGAGAGAAAAAGAATGAGAGAGAAAAAGAGAGAGAGTTAGAGAACGAGAACAAGAGAAAGAGAGAAAAAGAGAGAGAAAGAGAGAGAAAAAGAGAAAAAGAGAAAGAATGCGAAAAAGAGAGAGAACACGAGAAGGAGAGAAAATGAGAGAGAGAAAAAGAGAGAGAGAGAGAAAGAGAGAGAGAGAGAAAGAGAAAGAGAGAGAAAGAGAGAGAAAAAGAGAAATAAAGAAAAAGAGAGAGAGAAAGAGAAAGAGAAAAAGAGAAAGAGAAAAAGTGAAATAGAGAAAAAGAGAGAGAAAGAGAAAGAAAAAGAGAAAAAGAGGGAGAAAGAGAGCAAAAGGGAGAGAAAAAGTGAAAGAGAAAAAGAGAGTAAAAAGAAAGAGAGAAAAAGAGAAAGAGAGAAAAAGAGAGAAAAAGAGAGAGAGAAAGAGAGAGAGAGAGAAAAAGCGTGATAGAGAAAAAGAGAGAGAGAGAAAAAGAGAGAGAAAAAGAGAGAAAAAGAGAGAGAAAAAAGAGAGAGGCAGAAAGTGAGAGAGAAAAGAGAGAAAGAGAGAGAAAAATTGTGATAGAAAAACAGAAAGTGAGAAAAAGAGAAAGAGAAAAAGGGAGAGAAAAAGAGAGAAAGAGAAAAAGAGAGAAAGAGAGAGAGAGATAAAGAGAAAGGGAGAAAAAGAGAGAGAAAGAGATAGAGAGAAAAAAAGAAAGAGAAAAAGTGAAAGTGAGAAAAAGAGAGAGAAAGAGAAAGAAAAAGAGAAAAAGAGAAAGAGAGTGAAAAAGAGAAAGAGAGAGAAAGAGAGAGAAAAAGAGAAAGAGAGAAAAAGAGAGAAAGAGAGAGAGAAAAAGAGAGAAAGAGAGAGAAAAAGAGAGAGAGAGAAATAGAGAGAAAGAGAGAGAGAAAACAGAGAAAAAGAGAAAGTGAGAAAAAGAGAGAGAAAGGGAAAGAAAAAGAGAAAAAGAGAAAGAGAGTGAAAAAGAGAAAGAGAGAGAAAGAGAGAGAAAAAGAGAAAGAGAGAAAAAGAGAGAAAGAGAGAGAGAAAAAGAGAGAAAGAGAGAGAGAGAAATAGAGAGAAAGAGAGAGAGAAAAACAGAGAAAAAGAGAGAGAGAAAAAGAGAGAGAGAGAAAAAGAGAGAAAGAGAGACAAAGAGAGAAAAAAAGAAAAAGAGAGAGAGAAAGAAAAGAGTGAGGGAGAGAAAGAGAGAAAGAGAGAGTAAAAGAGAGAAAGAGCGAGAAAAAGTGTGAGAGAAAAAGAGAAAGAGAGAAAAAGAGAAAGAGAAAAAGGGACAGAAAAAGAGAGAAAGAGAAAAAGAGAGAAAAAGAGAGGGAAAAAGAGAAAGAGAGAAAACGAGAATGAAAGAAAAAGAGAGAGAAAAAGAGAGAAAGACAAAAAGAGAGTAAAAGAGAGAAAAAAGAAAATGAGAGAGAGAAAAAGAGAGATAAAGAGAGAGAGAAAAAGAGAGAGACAGAAAGAGAGAGAGAAAAAGAGAGAAAGAGAGAGAAAAAGTGCGAGAGAAAAAGAGAGAAAAAGAGAAAGAGAGAATAAGAGAAAGAGCGAAAAAGGGAGAGAAAAAGAGAGAAAGACAAAAAGAGAGAAAAATAGAGACAAAGAGAAAAAGAGAGAGAAAAGAGAGAGAGAAAAAAAGAGAGAGAGAAAGAGAGATAGAGAAAAAGAGAGAGAGGGAGAAAAAAGTGAGAGAAAAAGAGAGAGTGAGAAATAGTGTGAAAGAGAGAAAAAGTGAGAGAAAAAGAGGAGTGAAATCGTGAAAGAGAAAACGAGAATGAGAGAAAATGAGAGGGAAAAAGAGAAAGAGAGAAAAAGACAACGAAAGAAAAAGAAAGAGAAAAAGAGAAAGAGAGAAAAAGAGAGAAAGACAAAAAGAGTGAAAAAGAGAGATAAAGAGAAAAAGAGAGAGAAAAGAGAGAGAAAAAAAGAGAGAGAAAAAGAGAGATAGAGAAAGAGAGAGAGAGGGAGAAAAAGAGTGAGAGTAAAAGAGAGAGAGAAAAAGTGTGAAAGAGAGAAAAAGTGAGAGAAAAAGAGGAATGAAATCGTGAAAGAGAAAACGAGAATGAGAGAAAAAGAGAGGGAAAAAGAGGAAGAGAGAAAAAGAAAACGGAAGAAAAAGAAAGAGAAAAAGAGAAAGAGAGAAAAAGAGAGAAAGACAAAAAGAGTGAAAAAGAGAGATAAAGAGAAAGAGAGAGAAAGAGAGAGAAAAAGAGAAAGAGAAAAAGAGAGAGAAAAAAAGAAAAAAGAGAGAGAAAAAGTGAAAGAGAGAAAAAGAGATAGAGAAAGAGAAAGAGAACAAGAGAAAGAGAGAAAAAGAGAAAAAGAGAGAGAAAAGAGAAAAAGAGAAAGTGAGCGAAAAAGAGAGAGAAAAAGAGAGGGAAAAGAGAAAGAGAGAAAAAGAGAACGAAAGAAAAAGAGAGAGAAAAAGAGAAAGAGAGAAAAAGAGAGAAAGAAAAAAAGAGTGAAAAAGAGAGATAAAGAGAAAAAGAGAGAGAAAAAGAGTTAGAGAAAAAGAGTGAGAGAAAAAGAGAGAGAAAGAAAAAGAGAGAAAGAGGGAAAAAGAGCAAGAAAATGAGAGAGAGCGAGAAAAAGAGAGAGAGAGAAAAAGAGAGAGAAAAAGAGAGAGAGAGAAATAGAGAGAAAGAGAGAGAAAAACAGAGAAAAAGCGAGAGAGAAAAGAGAGAGAGAGAAAAAGAGAGCAAGAGAGAAAAAAAGAAAAAGAGAGAGAGGGTAAAAAGAGTGAGGGAGAGAAAGAGAGAAAGAGAGAGAAAAAGTGAGAAAGAGAGAGAAAAAGTGCGAGAGAAAGAGAGAAAAAGAGAAAGAGAAAAAGGGAGAGAAAAAGAGAGAAAGAGAAAAAGAGAGAAAAAGAGAGCGAGATAAAGAGAAAGGGAGAAAAAGAGGGAGAAAAAGAGATAGAGAGAAAAAGAGAAAGAGAAAAAGTGAAAGTGAGAAAAAGAGAGAGAAAGAGAAAGAAAAAGAGAAAGAGAGTGAAAAAGAGAAAGAGAGAAAAAGAGGGAGAAAAAGAGAAAGAGAGAAAAAGAGAGAAAGGGAGAGAGAAAAAGAGAGAAAGAGAGAGAAAAAAGAGTGTGAGAAAAAGACAGAAAGACAGAGAAAAAGAGAGAAAGAGAGAGAGAAAGAGAGAGAGAGAAAAAGAGAGAGAAAGAAAAAGAGAGAAAGAGGGAAAAAGAGCAAGAAAATGAGAGAGAGCGAGAAAAAGAGAGAAAAAGACAGAGAGTGAAAGAGAGAGAGAAAAGGAGAGAAAGAGAAAAAGAGAGAAAGAGACAGAGAAAAAGGGAGAAAGAGAGACAGTAAAAGAGAGAAAGAGAGAGAGAAAAAGAGAGAAAGAGAAAAAGAAAGATAGAGAGAGAGAAAAAGAGAGAAACAGAGAGAAACATAGAGAATAAAATGAGAGGGAAAGAGAGAGATAGAGAGAGAAAGAGAGAGAAAAAGAGAAAGGAAGAGAAAAAGAAAGAAAAAGAGAGAAAAAGAGAACGAGTGAAAAAGAGAGAGCAAAAGAGAGAGAAAAAGAGAAAGAGAGAAAAGGAGAGAGAAAAAAGAAAAAGAGAGAGAAAAAGTGAAAGAGAGAAAAAGAGAGAGAGAAAGAGAAAGAGAACAAGAGAAAGAGAGAAAAAGAGAGAGAAAGAGAGAGAAAAAGAGAAAGAGAGCGAAAAAAGAGAGAAAAAGATAGGGAAAAAGAGAAAGAGAGAAAAAGAGAATGAAAGAAAAAGAGAGAGAAAAAGAGAGAAAGACAAAAAGAGAGAAAAAGAGAGAAAAAAGAAAATGAGAGAGAGAAAAAGAGAGATAAAGAGAGAGAGAAAAAGAGAGAGACTGAAAGAGAGAGAGAAAAAGAGAGAAAGAGAGAGAGAAAGTGCGAGAGAAAAAGAGAGAAAAAGAGAAAGAGAGAATAAGAGAAAGAGCGAAAAAGGGAGAGAAAAAGAGAGAAAGACAAAAAGAGAGAAAAAGAGAGATAAAGAGAAAAAGAGTGAGAAAAGAGAGAGAGAGAAAAAAGAGAGAGAAAGAGAGATAGAGAAAGAGAGAGAGAGGGAGAAAAAGAGTGTGAGAAAAAGAGAGAGTGAGAAATAGTGTGAAAGAGAGAAAAAGTGAGAGAAAAAGAGGAGTGAAATCGTGAAAGAGAAAACGAGAATGAGAGAAAAAGAGAGGGAAAAAGAGGAAGAGAGAAAAAGAAAACGAAAGAAAAAGAAAGAGAAAAAGAGAAAGAGAGAAAAAGAGAGAAAGACAAAAAGAGTGAAAAAGAGAGATAAAGAGAAAAAGAGAGAGAAAAAGAGAGAGAGAAATAGACAGAGAGAAAAAAGAGAGAGAGAGAAATGAGAGAAAGAGAGAAAAAGAGAGAAAAAAGAAAGAGAGAGAGAGAAAAAGAGTGAGAGAGAAAAAGAGAGAGAGTTAGAGAAAGAGAACAAGAGAAAGAGAGAAAAAGAGAGAAAGAGAGAAAGAAAAAGAAAGAAACACAAAGAAAAAGGGAGAAAGAGAGAGAGAAAGAGAAAGAGAAAAAGAGTGAAAGAGAGAGAGAAAAAGAGAGAAAGAGAAAAAGAGAGAAAAAGAGAGAAAAAGAGAGAAAGAGAAAAGAGAGATAGAGAGAGACAAAGAGAGAAAGAGAGAGAAAAAGAGAGAGAAAGGGAGAACAAAAAAAGAGTGTGAGAAAAAGACAGAAAGACAGAGAAAAAGAGAGAAAGAGAGAGAGAAAGAGAGAGAGAGAGAAAAAGAGAGAGAAAGAAAAAGAGAGAAAGAGGGAAAAAGAGCAAGAAAATGAGAGAGAGCGAGAAAAAGAGAGAAAAAGAGAGAGAGTGAAAGAGAGAGAGAAAAAGAGAGAAAGAGAAAAAGAGCGAAATAGAGAGAGAAAAAGGGAGAAAGAGAGACAGTAAAAGAGAGAAAGAGAGAGAGAAAAAGAGAGAAAGAGAAAAAGAGAGATAGAGAGAGAGAAAAAGAGAGAAACAGAGAGAAACATAGAGAATAAAATGAGAGGGAAAGAGAGAGATAGTGAGAGAAAGAGAGAGAAAAAGAGAAAGGAAGAGAAAAAGAAAGAAAAAGAGAGAAAAAGAGAAAGAGTGAAAAAGAGAGAGAAAAAAGAAAAAGAGAGAGAAAAAGTGAAAGAGAGAAAAAGAGAGAGAGAAAGAGAAAGAGAACAAGAGAAAGAGAGAAAAAGAGAGAGAAAGAGAGAGAAAAAGAGAAAGAGAGCGAAAAAAGAGAGAAAAAGATAGGGAAAAAGAGAAAGAGAGAAAAAGAGAATGAAAGAAAAAGAGAGAGAAAAAGAGAGAAAGACAAAAAGAGAGAAAAATAGAGAAAAAAGAAAATGAGAGAGAGAAAAAGAGAGATAAAGAGTGAGAGAAAAAGAGAGAGACTGAAAGAGAGAGAGAAAAAGAGAGAAAGAGAGAGAAAAAGTGCGAGAGAAAAAGAGAGAAAAAGAGAAAGAGAGAATAAGAGAAAGAGCGAAAAAGGGAGAGAAAAAGAGAGAAAGACAAAAAGAGAGAAAAAGAGAGATAAAGAGAAAAAGAGAGAGAAAAGAGAGAGAGAGAAAAAAGAGAGAAAGAGAGATAGAGAAAGAGAGAGAGAGAAAGAGTGTGAGAAAATGAGAGAGTGAGAAATAGTGTGAAAGAGAGAAAAAGTGAGAGAAAAAGAGGAATGAAATCGTGAAAGAGAAAACGAGAATGAGAGAAAAAGAGAGGGAAAAAGAGGAAGAGAGAAAAAGAGAACGAAAGAAAAAGAAAGAGAAAAAGAGAAAGAGAGAAAAAGAGAGAAAGACAAAAAGAGTGAAAAAGAGAGATAAAGAGAAAAAGAGAGAGAAAAAGAGAGAGGGAAGTAGACTGAGAGAAAAAAGAGAGAGAGAGAAATGAGAGAAAGAGAGAAAAAGAGAGAAAAAAGAAAGAGAGAGAGAGAAAAAGAGTGAGAGAGAAAAAGAGAGAGAGTTAGAGAAAGAGAACAAGAGAAAGAGAGAAAAAGAGAGAGAAAGAGAGAGAAAAAGAGAAAAAGAGAAAGAATGCGAAAAAGAGAGAGAACACGAGAAGGAGAGAAAATGAGAGAGAGAAAAAGAGAGAGAGAGAGAAAAAGAGAGAGAGAGAAAGAGAAAGAGAGAAAAAGAGAGAGAAAAAGAGAAATAAAGAAAAAGAGAGAGAGAAAGAGAAAGAGAAAAAGAGAAAGAGAAAAAGTGAAATAGAGAAAAAGAGAGAGAAAGAGAAAGAAAAAGAGAAAAAGAGGGAGAAAGAGAGCAAAAGAGAGAGAAAAAGTGAAAGAGAAAAAGTGACAAAGAGAAAAAGACAAAGCGAGAGAAAAAAAGAGAAAAAGAGGGAGAAAGAGAGAAAAATAGAGAGAAAAAGTGAAAGAGAAAAAGAGAGAAAAAATAAAGAGAGAAAAAGAGAAAGAGAGAAAAAGAGAGAGAGAGAAAAGAGAGAAAGAGAGAAAAAGAGAGAAAAAAGAAAGAGAGAGAGAGAAAAAGAGTGAGACAGAAAAAGAGAGAGAGAGTTAGAGAAAGAGAACAAGAGAAAGTGAGAAAAAGAGAGAGAAAGAGAGAGAAAAAGAGAAAAAGAGAAAGAATGCAAAAAAGAGAGAGAACAAGAGAAGGAGAGAAAATGAGAGAGAGAAAAAGAGAGGGAGAGCGAAAAAGAGAGAGAGAGAAAGAGAAAGAGAGAAAAAGAGAGAGAAAAAGAGAAATAAAGAAAAAGAGAGAGAGAAAGAGAAAGAGAAAAAGAGAAAGAGAAAAAGTGAAATAGAGAAAAAGAGAGAGAAAGAGAAAGAAAAAGAGAAAAAGAGGGAGAAAGAGAGCAAAAGAGAGAGAAAAAGTGAAAGAGTAAAAGTGACAAAGAGAAAAAGACAAAGCGAGAGAAAAAAGAGAAAAAGAGGGAGAAAGAGAGAAAAATAGAGAGAAAAAGTGAAAGAGAAAAAGAGAGAAAAAATAAAGAGAGAAAAAGAGAAAGAGAGAAAGAGAGAGAGAGAGAAAAGAGAGAGAGAGAGAAAAGAGAGAAAGAGAGAAAAAGAGAGAAAAAAGAAAGAGAGAGAGAGAAAAAGAGTGAGAGAGAAAAAGAGAGAGAGTTAGAGAAAGAGAACAAGAGAAAGTGAGAAAAAGAGAGAGAAAGAGAGAGAAAAAGAGAAAAAGAGAAAGAATGCGAAAAAGAGAGAGAACAAGAGAAGGAGAGAAAATGAGAGAGAGAAAAAGAGAGAGAGAGAGAAAAAGAGAGAGAGAAAAAGAGAGAGAGAGAAAAAGAGAGAGAAAAAGAGAAATAAAGAAAAAGAGAAGAGAAAGAGAAAGAGAAAAAGAGAAAGAGAAAAAGTGAAATAGAGAAAAAGAGAGAGAAAGAGAAAGAAAAAGAGAAAAAGAGAAAGAGAGTGAAAAAGAGAAAGAGAGAAAAAGAGAGAGAAAAAGAGAAAGAGAGAAAAAGAGAGAGAGAGAGAATAAGAAAGTAAAACAAAGAAAAAGAGAGAGAGAGAGAGAGAAAGAGAGAGAGAAAAAGAGTGAAAGAGAGAGAGAAAAAGAGAGAAAGAGAGAAAGAGAGAGAAAAAGAGAGAAAGAGAAAAGAGAGATAGAGAGAGACAAAGAGAGAAAAAGAGAGAGAAAGGGAGACAAAAAAAGAGAGAATGAGTGAGAGAAAGAGAGAGAAAGAGAGTGAAAAGGAGAAAGAAAGAGAAAAAGAGAGAAAAAGAGAGAGAAAAGAGAAAGAGTGAAAGTGAGAAAGAGAAAAAGAGAAAAAGAGGGAGAGAGAGAGAAAAAGAGAGAGAAAAAGAGAGAGAATAAAGAGAGAGGCAGAAAGTGTGAGAGAAAGAGAGAGAAAGAGAGAGAAAAAGTGCGAGAGAAAAACAGAAAGTGAGAAAAAGAGAAAGAGAAAAAGAGAGAGAAAAAGAGAGAAAGAGAAATAGAGAGAAAAAGAGAGAGAGATAAAGAGAGAGAGAAAAAGAGAGAGAAAAAGAGATAGAGAGAAAAAAGAAAGAGAAAAAGTGAAAGTGAGAAAAAGAGAGAGAAAGAGAAAGAAAAAGAGAAAAAGAGAAAGAGAGTGAAAAAGAGAAAGAGAGAGAAAGAGAGAGAAAAAGAGAGAGAAAAAGAGAGAAAGAGAGAGAGAAAAAGAGAGAGAGAGAGAAAGAGAGAGAGAGAGAAATAGAGAGAGAGAGAGAGAAAAACAGAGAAAAAGAGAGAGAGAGAAAGAGAGAGAGAGAAAAAGAGAGAAAGAGAGAAAAAGAGAGAAAGAGAGAGAAAAGAGAGAAAGAGAGAGAAAAAGAGAAAGAGAGAAATAGAGAGAAAGAGAGAGAGAAAATCAGAGAAAAAGAGAGAGAGAAAAAGAGAGAGAGAAAAAGAGAGAAAGAGAGAAAAAGAGAGAAAAAAAGAAAAAAGAGAGAGAGAGAAAAAAGAGTGAGGGAGAGAAAGAGAGAAAGAGAGAGAAAAAGAGAGAAAGAGCAAGAAAAAGTGTGAGAGAAAAAGAGAAAGAGAGAAAAAGAGAGAAAGGGAGAGAGAAAAAGAGAGAAAGATAGAGAGAAAAAGAGAGAGAGAAAAAGACAGAAAGACAGAGAAAAAGACAGAAACAGAGAGAGAAAGAGAGAGAGAAAAGGAGTGAAAGAGAGAGAGAAAAGAGAGAAAGAGAAAAAGAGAGAAAGAGAAAGAAAATAAGGGAGAAAGAGAGAGAGAAAAAGAGAGAAAGAGAGAGAGAAAAAGAGAGAAAGAGAAAAAGAGAGATAGAGAGAGCGAAAAAATGAGAAACAGAGAGAAACATAGAGAATAAAATGAGAGGGAAAGAGAGAGATAGAGAGAGAAAAAGAGAAAGGAAGAGAAAAAGAAAGAAAAAGAGAGAAAAAGAGAAAGAGAGAAAAAGAGAGAGCAAAAGAGAGAGAAAAAGAGAAAGAGAGAAAAAGAGAGAAAAAAGAAAAATAGCGAGAAAAAGTGAAAGAGAGAAAAAGAGAGAGAGAAAGAGAAAGAGAGACAAAGAGAGAGAGAAAAAGAGAGAAAAAGAGAAAGAGAGAAAGAGAGCGAAAAAAGAGAGAAAAAGAGAGGGAAAAGGAGAAAGAGAGAAAAAGAGAATGAAAGAAAAAGAGAGAGAAAAAGAGAGAAAGACAAAAAGAGAGAAAAAGAGAGAAAAAAGAAAATGAGAGAGAGAAAAAGAGAGATAAAGAGAGAGAGAAAAAGAGAGAGACAGAAAGAGAGAGAGAAAAAGAGAGAAAGAGAGAGAAAACGTGCGAGAGAAAAAGAGAGTAAAAGAGAAAGAGAGAATAAGAGAAAGAGCGAAAAAGGGAGAGAAAAAGAGAGAAAGACAAAAAGAGAGAAAAAGAGAGACAAAGAGAAAAAGAGAGAGACAAGAGAGAGAGAAAAAAAGAGAGAGAGAAAGAGAGATAGAGAAAAAGAGAGAGAGGGAGAAAAAGAGTGAGAGAAAAAGGGAGAGTGAGAAATAGTGTGAAAGAGAAAAAGTGAGAGAAAAAGAGGAGTGAAATCGTGAAAGGGAAAACGTGAATGAGAGAAAAAGAGAGGGAAAAAGAGAAAGAGAGAAAAAGAGAACGAAAGAAAAAGAAAGAGAAAAAGAGAAAGAGAGAAAAAGAGAGAAAGCCAAAAAGAGTGAAAAAGAGAGATAAAGAGAAAAAGAGAGAGAAAAAGAGAGAGAGAAATAGACAGATAGAAAAAAGAGAGAGAGAAATGAGAGAAAGAGAGAAAAAGAGAGAAAAAAGAAAGAGAGAGAGAGAAAAGGAGTGAGAGAGAAAAAGAGAGAGAGTTAGAGAAAGAGAACAAGAGAAAGAGAGAAAAAGAGAGAGAAAGAGAGAGAAAAAGAGAAAAAGAGAAAAAATGCGAAAAAGAGAGAGAACACGAGAAGGAGAGAAAATGAGAGAGAGAAAAAGAGAGAGAGAGAAAAAAGGAGAGTGAGAAAAAGAGAAAGAGAGAAAAAGAAAGAGAGAAAGAGAAATAAAGAAAAAGAGAGAGAGAAAGAGAAAGAGAAAAAGAGAAAGAGAAAAAGTGAAATAGAGAAAAAGAGAGAGAAAGAGAAAGAAAAAGAGAAAAAGAGGGAGAAAGAGAGCAAAAGAGAGAAAAAAAGTGAAAGAGAAAAAGAGAGTAAAAAGAAAGAGAGAAAAAGAGAAAGAGAGAAAAAGATAGAGAGAGAAAGAAAGAAAGGGAGAGAGAAAAAAAGAGAGAAAAAGAGAGAGAGAAAAAGAGAGAGAGAGAAAAAGGGTGAGAGAGAAAAAGAGAGAGAGAGAGAAAAAGAGAGAGAGAAAAAGAGAGAAAAAGAGAAAGAAAAAAGAGAGAGGCAGAAAGTGAGAGAGAGAAAGAGAGAGAAAAAGTGCGAGAGAAAAACAGAAAGTGAGAAAAAGAGAAAGAGAAAAAGGGAGAGAAAAAGAGAGAAAGAGAAAAAGAGAGAAAAAGAGAGAGAGATAAAGAGAAAGGGAGAAAAAGAGAGAGAAAAAGAGATAGAGAGAAAAAAGAATGAGAAAAAGTGAAAGTGAGAACAAGAGAGAGAAAGAGAAAGAAAAAGAGAAAAAGAGAAAGAGAGTGAAAAAGAGAAAGAGAGAAAAAGAGAGAGAATAAGAGAAAGAGAGAAAAAGAGAGAAAGAGAGAGAAAAAGAGAGAAAGAGAGAGAAAAAGAGAGAGAGAAATAGAGAGAAAGAGAGAGAGAAAAACAGAGAAAAAGAGAGAGAGAAAAAGAGAGAAAGAGAGAAAAAGAGAGAAAGAGAGAAAAAGAGAGAAAAAAAGAAAAAGAGAGAGAGAAAAAAGAGTGAGGGAGAGAAAGAGAGAAAGAGTAGAGAAAAAGAGAGAAAGAGAGAGAAAAAGAGAGAAAGAGAAAAAGAGTGAAAAAGAGAGATAAAGAGAAAAAGTGAGAGAAAAAGAGAGAGAGAAATAGACAGATAGAAAAAAGAGCGAGAGAAATGAGAGAAAGAGAGAAAAAGAGAGAAAAAAGAAAGAGAGAGAGAGAAAAAGAGTGAGAGAGAAAAAGAGAGAGAGTTAGAGAAAGAGAACAAGAGAAAGAGAGAAAAAGAGAGAGAAAGAGAGAGAAAAAGAGAAAAAGAGAAAGAATGCGAAAAAGAGAGAGAACACGAGAAGGAGAGAAAATGAGAGAGAGAAAAAGAGAGAGAGAGAGAAAGAGAGAGAGAGAAAAAGAGAAAGAGAGAAAAAGAGAGAAAAAGAGAGGGAAAAAGAGAAAGAGAGAAAACGAGAATGAAAGAAAAAGAGAGAGAAAAAGAGAGAAAGACAAAAAGAGAGAAAAAGAGAAAAAAGAAAATGAGAGAGAGAAAAAGAGAGATAAAGAGAGAGAGAAAAAGAGAGAGACAGAAAGAAAGAGAGAGAAAAAGAGAGCAAAAGGGAGGAAAAAGTGAAAGAGAAAAAGAGAGAAAAAGAGAAAGAGAGAATAAGAGAAAGAGCGAAAAAGGGAGAGAAAAAGAGAGAAAGACAAAAAGAGAGAAAAATAGAGACAAAGAGAAAAAGAGAGAGAAAAGAGAGAGAGAAAAAAAGAGAAAGAGAAAGAGAGATAGAGAAAAAGAGAGAGAGGGAGAAAAAGTGAGAGAAAAAGAGAGAGTGAGAAATAGTGTGAAAGAGAGAAAAAGTGAGAGAAAAAGAGGAGTGAAATCGTGAAAGAGAAAACGAGAATGAGAGAAAATGAGAGGGAAAAAGAGAAAGAGAGAAAAAGAGAACGAAAGAAAAAGAAAGAGAAAAAGAGAAAGAGAGAAAAAGAGAGAAAGACAAAAAGAGTGAAAAAGAGAGATAAAGAGAAAAAGAGAGAGAAAAAGTGCGAGAGAAAAACAGAAAGTGAGAAAAAGAGAAAGAGAAAAAGGGAGAGAAAAAGAGAGAAAGAGAAAAAGAGAGAAAAAGAGAGAGAGATAAAGAGAAAGGGAGAAAAAGAGAGAGAAAGAGATAGAGAGAAAAAAAGAAAGAGAAAAAGTGAAAGTGAGAAAAAGAGAGAGAAAGAGAAAGAAAAAGAGAAAAAGAGAAAGAGAGTGAAACAGAGAAAGAGAGAGAAAGAGAGAGAAAAAGAGAAAGAGAGAAAAAGAGAGAAAGAGAGAAAGAGAAAAAGAGAGAAAGTGAGAGAAAAAGAGAGAGAGAGAAATAGAGAGAAAGAGAGAGAGAAAAGCAGAGAAAAAGAGAGAGAGAAAAAGAGAGAGAGAGAAAAAGAGAGAAAGAGAGAAAAAGAGAGAAAAAAGAAAGAGAGCGAGAGAGAAAAAAGAGTGAGGGAGAGAAAGAGAGAAAGAGAGAGTTAAAGAGAGAAAGCGAGAAAAAGTGTGAGAGAAAAAGAGAAAGAGAGAAAAAGACAGAAAGGGAGAGAGAAAAAGAGAGAAAGATAGAGAGAAAAAGAGAGAGAGAAAAAGACAGAAAGACAGAGAACATGAGAGTAAGAGAGAGAGAAAGAGAGAGAGAAAAGGAGTGAAAGAGAGAGAGAAAAGAGAGAAAGAGAAAAAGAGAGAAAGAGAGAGAGAGAAAGGGAGATAGAGAGAGAGAAAAAGAGAGAAAGAGAAAAAGAGAGATAGGGAGAGAGAAAAAGTGAGAAACAGAGAATAAAATGAGAGGGAAAGAGAGCGAGATAGAGAGAGAAAGAGAGAGAAAAAGAGAAAGGAAGAGAAAAAGAAAGAAAAAGAGAGAAAAAGAGAAAGAGAGAAAAAGAGAGAGCAAAAGAGAGAGAAAAAGAGAAAGAGAGAAAAAGAGAGAGAAAAAAGAAAAATAGAGAGAAAAAGTGAAAGAGAGAAAAAGAGAGAGTGAAAGAGAAAGAGAACAAGAGAAAGAGAGAAAAAGAGAGAGAGAAAAAGAGAGAAAATGAGAAAAAGAGAAAGAGAGCGAAAAAAGAGAGAAAAAGAGAGGGAAAAAGAGAAAGAGAGAAAAAGAGAATGAAAGAAAAAGAGAGAGAAAAAGAGAGAAAGACAAAAAGAGATAAAAAGAGAGAAAAAAGAAAATGAGAGAGAGAAAAAGAGAGATAAAGAGAGAGAGAAAAAGAGAGAGACAGAAAGAGAGAGAGAAAAAGAGAGAAAGAGAGAGAAAAGGTGCGAGAGAAAAAGAGAGAAAAAGAGAAAGAGCGAAAAAGGGAGAGAAAAAGAGAGAAAGACAAATAGAGAGAAAAATAGAGACAAAGAGAAAAAGAGAGAGAAAAGAGAGAGAGAAAAAAGAGAGAGAGAAAGAGAGATAGAGAAAAAGAGAGAGAGGGAGAAAAAGAGTGAGAGAAAAAGAGAGAGTGAGAAATAGTGTGAAAGAGAGAAAAAGTGAGAGAAAAAGAGGAGTGAAATCGTGAAAGAGAAAACGAGAATGTGAGAAAAAGAGAGGGAAAAAGAGAAAGAGAGAAAAAGAGAACGAAAGAAAAAGAAAGAGAAAAAGAGAGAAAGAGAAAAAGAGAGAAAGACAAAAAGAGTGGAAAAGAGAGATAAAGAGAAAAAGAGAGAGAAAAAGAGAGAGAGAAATAGACAGAGAGAAAAAAGAGAGAGAGAGAAATGAGAGAAAGAGAGAAAAAGAGAGAAAAAAGAAAGAGAGAGAGAAAAAAGAGTGAGAGAGAAAAAGAGAGAGAGTTAGAGAAAGAGAACAAGAGAAAGAGAGAAAAAGAGAGAGAAAGAGAGAGAAAAAGAGAAAAAGAGAAAGAATGCGAAAAAGAGAGAGAACTGGAGAAGAAGAGAAAATGAGAGAGAGAAAAAGAGAGAGAGAGAGAAAGAGAGAGAGAGAGAAAGAGAAAGTGAGAAAAAGAGAGAAAAAGAGAGGGAAAAAGAGAAAGAGAGAAAACGAGAATGAAAGAAAAAGAGAGAGAAAAAGAGAGAAAGACAAAAAGAGAGAAAAAGAGAGAAAAAAGAAAATGAGAGAGAGAAAAAGAGAGGTAAAGAGAGAGAGAAAAAGAGAGAGACAGAAAGAGAGAGAGAAAAAGAGAGCAAAAGGGAGAGAAAAGGTGAAAGAGAAAAAGAGAGAAAAAGAGAAAGAGAGAATAAGAGAAAGAGCGAAAAAGGGAGAGAAAAAGAGAGAAAGACACAAAGAGAGAAAAATAGAGACAAAGAGAAAAGGAGAGAGAGAAAAAAAGAGAGAGAGAAAGAGAGATAGAGAAAAAGAGAGAGAGGGAGAAAAAGTGAGAGAAAAAGAGAGAGTGAGAAATAGTGTGAAAGAGAGAAAAAGTGAGAGAAAAAGAGGAGTGAAATCGTGAAAGAGAAAACGAGAATGAGAGAAAATGAGAGGGAAAAAGAGAAAGAGAGAAAAAGAGAACGAAAGAAAAAGAAAGAGAAAAAGAGAAAGAGAGAAAAAGAGAGAAAGACAAAAAGATGAAAAAGAGAGATAAAGAGAAAAAGAGAGAGAAAAAGAGAGAGGGAAGTAGACTGAGAGAAAAAAGAGAGAAAGAGAAATGAGAGAAAGAGAGAAAAAGAGAGAAAAAAGAAAGAGAGAGAGAGAAAAAGAATGAGAGAGAAAAAGAGAGAGAGTTAGAGAAAGAGAACAAGAGAAAGAGAGAAAAAGAGAGAGAAAGAGAGAGAAAAAGAGAAAAAGAGAAAGAATGCGAAAAAGAGAGAGAACACGAGAAGGAGAGAAAATGAGAGAGAGAAAAAGAGAGAGAGAGAGAAAGAGAGAGAGAAAGAGAAAGAGAGAAAAAGAGAGAGAAAAAGAGAAATAAAGAAAAAGAGAGAGAGAAAGAGAAAGAGAAAAAGAGAAAGAGAAAAAGTGAAATAGAGAAAAAGAGAGAGAAAGAGAAAGAAAAAGAGAAAAAGAGGGAGAAAGAGAGCAAAAGGGAGAGAAAAAGTGAAAGAGAAAAAGAGAGTAAAAAGAAAGAGAGAAAAAGAGAAAGAGAGAAAAAGAGAGAAAAAGAGAGAGAGAAAAAGAGAGAGAGAGAAAAAGCGTGAGAGAGAAAAAGAGAGAGAGAGAAAAAGAGAGAGAAAAAGAGAGAGGCAGAAAGTGAGAGACAAAAAGAGAGAAAGAGAGAGAAAATTTGTGATAGAAAAACAGAAAGTGAGAAAAAGAGAAAGAGAAAAAGGGAGAGAAAAAGAGAGAAAGAGAAAAAGAGAGAAAAAGAGAGAGAGATAAAGAGAAAGGGAGAAAAAGAGAGAGAAAGAGATAGAGAGAAAAAAAGAAAGAGAAAAAGTGAAAGTGAGAAAAAGAGAGAGAAAGAGAAAGAAAAAGAGAAAAAGAGAAAGAGAGTGAAAAAGAGAAAGAGAGAGAAAGAGAGAGAAAAAGAGAAAGAGAGAAAAAGAGAGAAAGAGAGAGAGAAAAAGAGAGAAAGAGAGAGAAAAAGAGAGAGAGAGAAATAGAGAGAAAGAGAGAGAGAAAACAGACAAAAAGAGAAAGTGAGAAATAGAGAGAGAAAGGGAAAGAAAAAGAGAAAAAGAGAAAGAGAGTGAAAAAGAGAAAGAGAGAGAAAGAGAGAGAAAAAGAGAAAGAGAGAAAAGAGAGAGAAAGAGAGAGAGAAAAAGAGAGAAAGAGAGAGAAAAAGAGAGAGAGAGAAATAGAGAGAAAGAGAGAGAGAAAAACAGAGAAAAAGAGAGAGAGAAAAAGAGAGAGAGAGAAAAAGAGAGAAAGAGAGACAAAGAGAGAAAAAAAGAAAAAGAGAGAGAGAGAGAAAAGAGTGAGGGAGAGAAAGAGAGAAAGAGAGAGTAAAAGAGAGAAAGAGCGAGAAAAAGTGTGAGAGAAAAAGAGAAAGAGAGAAAAAGAGAAAGAGAAA